>NC_064303.1:29247012-29455220 GCF_023373825.1 Bactrocera dorsalis | reverse complement strand
AAAATTGACAAAATCTGCACGCATAACTATAAATATTCTTTCAACCAAGTTAGTTGGAGAAAATGTTCGTTTACAAATTTTTATTGACATTCAAACTGATAACGCCGCTTTTCTATATTTATTATTAAGTGCTTTAGGAACCATATACAAGAAAATAAAATGGTATTTCGAAATGCACGTATAAGTGTTAAACCCTTATTAAATCGACGTAAAGCAAATATTAGTTTTATGAAGTGAAATTAATATTCGAACTGTTGAAATCAGTTATTATAAATTTTCGAAACTTTCTACTTATTTTACTTTACTGTTTATGATATATATAAATCATATTCTATAAATTATCTTTCTTCACTCTTCCTATAGCCGGCGTTTTAATCAACATTGAATGCAAAGCCTGGGCAAGCAACATCAAACACGATCGCACAGAAAGGAAAGGATCCGTCCACTTCGAATTGATGGTTGATTAAGAGCTTGCGCGCAGCCAATAAGTGAACGAAGCACAGAAAATAAATTAATAAAAAAAAAACCATAACAAACACACAAAACCAAAAATAAACAACAACAAAAAACAAAGAGAATACTTAGCAGGTGAAATAATAAACGCAGCAGTAAATAAAAATGGACTACAGTTATTAAAAGAAAACAATAACAGAGGTAAAAACAAAAACAAAGAAAAACAACAACAAAATAGTAGCAAAATTAAGTCAAGATACATGCAGGAAAGAGCAAAAACAGGCAAAAATGATAAAGCAGCATAAATAGAGAGGAGCGAAGGTAGATAGAGAGAGAGAGAGAGATTGGGTGAGCAAAAGAGAGTGCAATGTAGCTATGTGCTTGAAGGAGTGAATGAGAGAGCAAGCTAGGAGAAAGCTGAAAGATGAATGCATGAAAAATACAGCAACAACCAAAGAATAACAACAACAAGCCGAAAAAATAAATAAACTAAAGCAGAAATAAAAGGCGCTATTTGCATAGTGCATATGCAAGCAGTGAGAACAACAACAACAACAAAATTAAAGGCTATAATACAAAGAAAAAACTATAAAAAAATGTGTGCAAAATAGTAAAAAAATACTTGAAACAAAAAATTGCTAAATATTTATTTTGCGAGAACGAAAACATGCAAACACATAACAAATTGAAGCAAACAAAAGTAAAAAAACACTGCGGCAACACTGCTAAATAGAGCGAGAGCAAACCAAAAAAGTAAAATAATTAAATGAAAATGCATAAAAAATAAGAATTAAAGTAATTAATTTAATAGACAAAGCGTAACAAGGCATCATTCAATACATATGTACATACGTACTCGTATATATATTATTTTTGGAGACACAAAAAAAAATAGTAAAAAAGGCAAAACTACAAAAAATAATAAAAAAGCAACAGCAGCGACCGAAAAAATATGATTATTTGTAATTAATTTTATTTTGCGCAATAAATTATGAAATAAATACGATTTATGGTATTTAGTACGCAAAACCGCAAAGAGGTATGTATGTATGTAGTTAAAAGAAATAATTGCTTTAAATAAAGCGTGCAACAGCGCTAACAATTTTGATAATAAATGCAAACGCTTCTTTCGTACTTATTTCCTTACTTTAGCGCTTACTTAAGTAAATGAAAAGCAAAAACAAAAACAAGTTTTTTGAAAATCAGTAGAATTTAATTATTGAAAATACTTATTAGAATTTGTTGATATTTTTGACTAGTGAATGCAAGTTTAATAAACAATTATGATTATTATTATGATTATAATTAAAATTAATTAAAAAAGGTAATTAACGAAAACCAGCGCAGCGAAAAAATACAAAAAGGCAACAAAAACAAACAAATACATAGCGACAAAAATACACAAAATGCTTACACTGGGCAGCAGATTTGCGAACAAAAAAAAAACAAAATACTTAATTTACAAAAACAAAAAAAAGCAAAAACATTTGTAAGTATTATATGTAAAATGCAAAGCAGCAGCAAAAGTTAAGTAGCCGAGTGCAAATAAAATATTTTAAATTATTACAAAGAACGACTAATTGTTTAATTGAAAATTAAATTACAAACAAATCTCGTTTACAAGCTAAATCACATGATATAAAAAAGTATGTGAAAGAAAATTTTTGGACAAAAATTAAATTTTTTCTTCATTTGTCCGAGCTCGTATGCGACAAAAGAGTATGTTCAATAAATATTTCAAACAAATTAATTAATTCCAGCAATTGACAAACAAAAATCGCATGATATTTTTTGTCCATTTTATGTCAAGCAAACTCATTTAAAGTAAAAAATTGTTTTAAAGTGATTGCTTCAAAAATTACTACAGAAGAAATATCGCGTGACAGAAAAAAAATAAAATGTCAACAAAACAGAATAAAAATGACAAGTAAACTAATTAAAAAATAATTATTTTAATACATTATTTTTTCAAAATTTTGCTTGACACACAAAGTATTGCATACCATTCTTTTTTAATAAATACACATGTCTGAAACGTATGCAATAAAAATGTCAACCAAATATAAACAACAACAAAAACAAAGCGAATACTTAGCAGGTGAAATAATAAACGCAGCAGAAAATAAAAATGGACTACAGTTATACTTGTTTCACAGTAATCGCTTCGAAAATTACTTACAAAAGAAATATCGCTTAACATTTTTTGAAAGAAAAAATAAAAATGTCAAACAAACTATTAAAAACAAAATAATTTTAATGTATTATTTTTTCAAATTTTGTTTGACATTTAATATTATTATTTTTTTTTAAACAAAATCACATTTTGACCTGCCCTAACAGTCTTACAAACATACAGTATGCCTATATGTATATATACCATGATATATGTATTGCTAAACTAAACTAACCACGCCCCAAAAAGTATATACAGCTAACCAACACAACCATAAAAAGAAAAAAATCATGCCAACAACACAAACACTCACCAACACACACAAATATGTATGAACGTACGCTGCAAACGCTGTTTAAAGACAGCGAAAGTTAAACTTTTAATAAATTAAATTATTATTAATATTTAAAAAAAAAATTAAAAGTTATGCAAAGAAAACTTTGTTTAAATTTGTTATTAATATTTAAGCGCCCTCCCCTTTAAACAAATATATATATAAAATTAAATTTATTAATAAAATAAAATAAAAATAAGCAAGCAGGCAGTATAAAAGTTTAGCAAAATTGAAAATAAAAAAATACAAAATTTAAAGCATAAATTAAAGCAAAAAGTATTAAAAATAATAAGCTGCTTATAAAAACATAAGTAGAATTTTAAATAAAATTTGTGAGAAAAACGCATTATTTTAGCAAATTAAAAATAAATTATAAAAGAAAAACAATAAACAAAGCAGCTAGCAATGAAGCACACAAACGCCGAATGCTAACAACAGACGAAATGCAAATAAAAATTAATAAAAATAAATAGTGAGCATATAATTGACATTTAAAATAAAAATAAAAACAAAAATTAGTTAATTATAATATATATAAGGAGAAATAATACAAATTATATAACAAACATTATATATACAGCAATGTGGCAGCATAAAATAAAAAAAAAATATTTAATAAATAAAAAATGACAACTTAACATAAAAAGTAATAATCCCCTTCACTTATTACACTAGCGAGAAATTATAAAAAAAAAATTAAGTAAGCAAAAACATTAGCAAATAGTTAAAATTGAATTATAATTAAATTGAGGATAGTGTGCAGTAAAGAATGAAGCAGAAAAGTAAGCAAATTATTTATAATAGAAAATTTTTCAAAGTTAAAAATAACAAATCAAATAAAATAAAGCAAATGAAACAAGAGAACATGAAAAATAATTAAGCATACGTAAAGTACACAACACGTAAACACAAAAACATAAAACATAAAAGAGCACATTGCAGAAAAGTTATATAACGAAGTTGAGAATAAATGCAAAATATTTGTTGTAGTAAATTTTTTTCTAAGCGCCCCACAGTTGAAAATTTTACCTTAAAAATATAAAATATTCTTGTTATTATTTTTCGATAGCTTATTTTATAAAGCTGTACTTAAACTGTGTTCGCATTTTATGCAATAAGTATTCTGCCTTTACACACTGTACGCTTAACAACACTGTAACGAATCTCTACGACACACACATACATATGTACAACTTAGCTGTAATCGTTAGAAAATTTATTGTTGACTTTGTTGAATTTCTAATAATAATGTTGGGAACAAAAAAAACTGTATTATTTTTTATTTTAAGATTTTGAAATTTTGTGTTAAAAGCAAGTGCTGATGTTTTAATATTTATTTCAGGCCACATTTAGCACGATTTATTTATTATATTATAAAAACTATTATTTTTTTTGTAAGAAATAAATTTAATTTTTTTTTTAATTTTTTTAAGAAAAATTTTATTTTTAATTTTAATTAATAATTTTTTGAAAAAACGTAAAATTAAATTTTATGAAAAAAAAAAATATTTTTAAAATTGAGTTATTTTTAAAATTTGTTTGGAAAAAATAAAGTTATAAAATATTAAAATTAAAAAAAAAATTAACTTTAATTCCTTTTCATCAAAACATTTTCTTTATAAAATTATGATTTTCGTAAATTTTTTAATTTAAAAATATCACAAAAAATTTTCTTTTACACAATTTAAAATTTATTTTCATTCATAAAAATATTTTTTTTATTAATTTTATTTTTATGAAAACAAACTTGATTTCAATTATATTCATTAAATGTGAAATTTAAATTTTTCCAAAAAAAAAATTATTTTATGTTAAAAAATATTTGTACGAAAACTTAATATTTTTATAAATTTAATATATATATTTTTTAATTTTTTTAATTTAATTTTTTTTATAATATTTATTTATTTTATTTATTATTATTATTTTTTTTTGTTATGTAATATTTTATTTTTTTAATCTTCCATTTTACCTGCATTATTTCAACTTCAAAACATTTTTTAAACACTTTCTCGCAGTGTTTTAGCCAAGACTGTCGCCTTCAATCTCTGTGCTCACTTTAACCAAGACAGCAATACGTTTCAAGATAATTCTTTCACGTTAGAAAAGCGTAAATTTGAAAACCATTTGTTTTAACAAATATAAAATAAAGTTCCTTAAACGTTTTCTGCCAGCAAAAGTATGGACACTCGATTGTAATATATTAATAATAATTTATTTTACGCGCTTATGCAATTTCCACCCACCCAGAAGAACGAGTTACCAAGCAGCTTTACGGCGTCTAAATTTTAATTATTAAAAACTAAAGTATACACCTAATTAGAATAGTAAATGCCCACCAGCTAGAAAATGAAGGAAAAGCAAAAAACACAATACAATAAAATGCACAATATAAACCTTGGAGTTCAAGAAAATTACAACAGCTGAGTAAGATATTGCTTCAATGAACATAAAACGGTATTAGACGCTTATAATAACTTCAATTTGTTTCATTGTATGCGCCCTCAAATATCGGTTGCACCCAAACATTTGCCACAATCAATCTTTTAGCCAAGTTCACAACCATTATTTTTCAATCAATACTTAAGCATAGACAGCAACCGCACTCATCCGTTTGAGTGTTTTATATTGGCATAGAAATTCCTTTCATTTGCGTTCATGCGACTCAACCACTCACTCATGCGTAAAATAACGGTACACATGCTCAGTATAATACACACACACACACACTTACTCACTCAAATTTTGAAAATCATGCTTAGTCAAGTATTGCAAATACAAGTGCGTAAATAAATTTTTAATAATAAATAAAAATAAATGAAAAATGTGAAAAATGCATTATCAGCAATTCAAATGAGTATAAAATAGCATATAAAAGAGTAAATACAAATAAACAATTGTAAGCTGTGTGTAATTTCGTATATAGTCAAAGAACAAACCAAGCAAAAAAGAAATATAAACAATAAATATATATGTATGTATATGATTTGTATGACAGCAGTAAGTAAAAGAAAGTACTAATTAATTCAAAATACTAGAGAGAGAGAAAAAAAAACCAAAAAATTTACTTAAGTAACTATACTCTACATATGTATGTATGTAGTATATGTATGCAACAGGCTTTTCACGCTGTGCTGTGCTGTGCTGGTTGTTTTCGACACGTTTGTAACACACCGTAGGTACTATGTGCATGTATATTGATGACGTAAAGTGCCGCGCAGCGTTATTAACTGCAAATTTAAACTGCCTAATCAAACATAAATGTATATGTATGTATATATATGTAATACGAGTGTACGTATGTATGTATGTACCGCTCTCGCACGCATGCTCTCCACACATGTAACACGCATACGCAACTCAACTATGTAATTGTGTGAGTGTGTGATACTTTTGAACACTTTCGCTTTTTTGCGCAAAAGCCGTTACGTTTAAATTATCTTAAAGAAAAAATATTGTTATTTTAACGTTGTGACGATAAACTGACGCCACGTAATCACTGGCAACAGCAACAGCAAAAACAATGCCAATGCAAACGAAAGTAAGCGTTAGCTGCTGAAGTCAAAGTTGTTTTCGTAAGCGTAAGCGTTGAGTTGTCTGTAACGTTAACGTAACTGCCACGCAGCGTGAATAATGGCAATACACACACACACGTAAGAAAATTACATAACAATTAATGTGTATAATTTAATTTGAATTAGCATTAAATTATATATACTTATATATTAATGAACTCATTATAAATAATAATGCAGCAAAAGTAGCATGTGGTGAGAGTTTAATTTGTTGTAAACAAATTTAAAAATTAAAATAGAACATCATAACGCTGAGTTAGCACTATTTGGTAGAGTGCGAGTGTTGAGAGCAGCAGTGTTGGATTGCAACGAACGTAAAATTGCTAATGATGATAATTGAAAACAATGTTAACTTTTTGCTAGTAAATGTTTTTTCGTATGCTACTAACTAAACAAATATAATTATGATAATAATAAAAAACCAACAAAATTAAGTAGTCGTACTTACATATTTATTTTTTAAAGAAATACTAATAAGAAATAGCGAGCGAGTGAGCAGAAGTGCGTTGAAAATTGCAAAGAATGGTGAAATTTATTAAATTTGGTTGTTTGTGTTCCAAATGAAAGCGGCATACAAATTGTGTGGAGTGTTCCGAAAATTCCAAACTGTTTCTGTACAAAAATTTGTCAGCCCGTGTTTCAAATGAATGCGGCTCATAAACTATATGGAATGTTTCGAAAATTCCAAACTGTTCCGTTATTAAAATATGCCTTTTGTGTACCATTTGAAATTAAATTTTCGTCTGTGTTCAAAATGAATGCTGCCAATAAACTAATTGGAATGCTTCAAAAATTCCAAACTGTATCGTTATTAAAATTTGGTTTTTGTGTCTTAATTGAAATTAGATTTATTAGATTCTTCCGTTTGCGTTTCAAATGAATGTGGGGTGCTTAGGAAATTTCAATCTGTTTCCATATTGAAGTTGTTAGCGCGTGTTTTAAAAGAACGCAGGCTTCAAATTGTGTGCGATATTTCAAAAATTTCATAATGATCCCATAATAATAGTTGTTGTTTGTGTTTTAAAAGATGCAGTATTCAAATTGTGTTAGATTCTTAAATGCTCCCATAAGAAATTTTATTGTTTGTGTTTCAAGTGAATGCAACGTAGGATATTTCAAAAATTCCAAACTGTTCCTAAATAAAATACTGCAAATTAAACGGCAGGCAAATTACGAGTGGTGAGGTTAAATTGTTAACATGCTTCTTTTGTAGAAATTTACAAATATATAAAAAAATTTTATTCCAAGTGTTCCAATAACAGTCACATTATATCGGATTCCATTGCAAATTCATTAAAAATGCTTTGTTGCTTTCCCGTAAATTAAAGACATACTTATGAAATATCACATTTTATTTTAGGCTTCTGACTTTTGTGCCTGCGTTTCAAATATTCCACTCGTCCCACTTAAGCGTAAAACACTTATAAATTGCAATAGCGTTGTATTATCAACTACGCTTGTGCGTGTTCCGAAAATTCCAAACATTTCAAACTTTTAATTTTACTTTTCAATATTTTCTATGCGTATTTCGAAAATTCCAAACGTTTCAAACTTTCAATTTTACTTTTCTATATTTCTCAAGCATGTTTCGAAAATTCCAAACGTTCCGCACTTTCAATTTCACATTCTTAACACGCATATGGATAAGTAATGCCAAGCCTACGACTAGCATCATTTCTTTGGACGTTGTGTTGTAAGAATAACCACGTTAACATAGAGTGTTGGAAATGTTTGTATTAATTATAAGAGTGGAGAATAAACTGCCATTTTTTACACAAATGTATGTAAAAATTATTTGAGTGTATGCAATGCTACTCACACATACACATACACATACACAGTTATACACAAAATCAGTGTACACATATACCATCTACCCATACATGCTCGCACTATGTATGCTTATTTATATGCATTACTGTAAATGCATACTAAATTTTTAATGTTAGAAACAACTAAATGTTGTATACAAATCATATTATATAAAAGATTATAAGTTATAACAATTCTCTGCAGTTGGCAACAACGATAATGACTTTGCGAAAATTAGCAATTTTAACAAGCTTTATATACGCTTTAACAACTGTGTCTGTTGTTTTATAAATTTCTAATGCATTTCCACAATTTTTAACTACTCAGTTGTTGAAATAAAAAAATAAATATATAAAATAATAAAAAAAAATATAAGTATGCATGCATTAACAGCTGTCAGCATGGGCGTCAGTTTATCGTCACAACGTCTAAGCAACATGTAACACAAACATTTTCGCATAATTCAACTTAACCACCACATGACACCACCTAGAAATATTGCATACATATAAATACGTCACAACTCCCCAAAACGATCAAATAGGGTATGGTTAACGGGTTTCCACTATTAAGCAGGGTATAGGAACGCTTGAAAATTCGCGCAAGACAACACAACGTCAAAGAGATATTCGGCAAACGAGTGCGAAAGCCGAGTTGGCGTTCGCTGACAGTGTTGCGTTTGACAGTCTAAGCTGTCAAATTTACGACTGCACTGTTATGACGTTGGTCTTTGGTTTGTATGGCAGTCTAAGCTGTCAAATTTACGGCTGCACTGTTGTGATGTTGGCCACATGATTTTTGGCATTTTATTGTTATAATATTTTTGCTTGTTAGCGTGAGAGCGCTGAGCACAGCGTTAGCGAGAGAGAGAGTGTGTAGGGTAGCGTATATCAGCAGGTGAGTTTTGTGCGTGGATCATGACAGCAATAACAACTTGACGCCAGCGGTAAAAGTTGCTCCCAACAAAAACACAAAAACAAAAAAAATAAAAAATAAAATTGGATTTTTTATTATTGGTGGTTGCCATGCTCAAAAATAAATTTGATTTTGCTTTATCAATTTTTATAATTGTAAATTGAAATTTTATTGTTTTTAGCTACATATTTTTTGATTTTTTTTCATATAAATTTAAAAAAATTAATGGACAGCGGTGTACTAGTTACTTAAACAGAAAATAAAAATAGTGAAAAAATAATATTTGCATAGAAGAAATTAGCAGCAAAATAAAATAAATTAATAAAAAAAAAACAACAAAGAAATATTAAGAGAATACACTTCTAATTTAAGCAGTTTAGCTCTTAAGATAATTATAATTAAATTTATTAAATGAAGAGTATGTTGTTAAATATGCATTGCTGGTAGCAACTGAGCAGGTGAAAAAATATTAATTAGTTAAAGCAAAAACAAAAACAGAAAAAACTAAGATTCTTGTAAAATTTACGATTAAGTAAATATTAAAAAGAAAAGAAAAAACTAAATTTATAAATTTAACATTTCAATAATATAATAATGTTAAAAAATTATAATAATGCAAAAACAATGGCGGCAAAGAGTTTTAAAAAGTTCAGGAGCGTTCAGCTGTAGCAGCGGTGGTAACCATAGACACACACACAAACACACCAATTTGGGACCATGTGACAGTGGCAGCATCAATGAAGTTGCAGTGAAGCAAAACACAAACAAAAAACCAGTATAATACAAAAACGAGCCGAAGGATCGTGAACGTTGTAGAATGCCTATAATAAAAAAAAAACAAAACCAAAAAAACATATACATAATTAGTAACATTGCGTATTCTCTAGAGTATAACAAATTTTGAATTGAAAATTACTGAATAAAAAGCTAATAAAGTACCACACGAAAAAAAACAAAAAACAAAGATTTCGTGAAATATTTATTGCATACAAATACGCGCAGGGTGAGACACAGAAATAAATTCGAACGCAAATCTCTTAAAAATACCTTGATGCTTTCCCGTAGGTTAAGGACATATTAAATTTGGGGCTCTGTATTAGTCTAGCGACTCTTGTACCTGAGTTTCGAATATTCCAGTCGTTCCACATAAGCGCAAAACCGTTAAAAATTGAAAAATGGTTGTACTTTTAACAACTCTTTCATGTGTTTCGAAAATTTCAAGCGTTCCAAACGTTTAATTTTACTTTTCAATAATTCTTATGCCTGTCTCAAAAATTCCAATCATTTAAAGCTGTCA
Source organism: Bactrocera dorsalis (assembly GCF_023373825.1). Taxonomy (NCBI): domain Eukaryota; kingdom Metazoa; phylum Arthropoda; class Insecta; order Diptera; family Tephritidae; genus Bactrocera; species Bactrocera dorsalis. The sequence goes on along the minus strand of NC_064303.1, from coordinate 29,444,661 downwards.
ATTTTACATTTCATCAATTCCTATAAGTGTTTCGAGAATTCCAAACGTTTCATTTTACAATAATTCTTATGCGTGTTTTCAAAATTCCAATCATTGCAAACTATGATGTTACATTTGAACAATTCTTATGAATGTTTCGAAAATTCCAAACCTCTAATTTTACTTTTCAACAATTCTTATGAGTGTTTCAAAAATTCACATTAACAACTCTTATATGTGTTACGAAAATTGCAAACGTTCCAAACGTTTAATTAACTTTTCAACAGTTCTTATGTGTGTTTCGAAAATTCCAATCATTTAAAACTATGAATTTTACTTTTCAACAATTCTTCTGAGTGTTTCGAAAATTTCATTTCCAAATTTTTCTTTATATAACATATAACGGCTTTTTCAATAGGGACGCTACAAAAGTAGACCGATAGGCACAGCTCACGACGCCTCATTTTTTCCCGCGCTTTTCACATTTCTCTTCAGTAACATTTGCCCTTTTTTCATGGTAGTCATAGTTATTAAAATGTACCTTCGGAGTCAGTGGCCTCAACTTTAAGAGCGCCACGTCCAATTTATGGTCGTCATAATCTTCCTATCAGATCAACAACTGAGCGTCTAGTGGAAAACATTCAATCCACAGGCACAGTACAAAATGTTCCCGTGCCAGTATTACAAAGAAGTGTCCGTAGTATCGAGAATATTGATGACCCCAGCGCATTAATTTAGGGAGACCCAAATCAGTCTCAATCGTTGGGCATCTCTGTGACATCGCTGTGGCGAATTTTGCGAAAAGATCTTGGCCTACTCCCTTACAAAATCAAATTGACGCAAGAACTGAAGTCGCTTGACCACCAGACTCGGCGTATGTTCGTGAATTTGGCTGAGCAACAACTTGAAAATTAACCGGGATTTCATCGAAATGGCTTCGTCAATAATATGAGTTATTGGTCAGGAAGCAATCCACACGTACTCCATGAGTCACCATTACAACCCGAAAAAATTACGGTTTGGTGCGCTCTATTGACCGGTGGCGTCATTGGGCCGTACTTCTTCCGTAATGATCAAGACCGGCACGTTACTGTGAATGGGATTCGTTACCACTTAATGATAACCGAATATTTTTGACCCGAATTGGATGATATGGATTTGGACAATATGTGGTTTCAACGGCGCCACAAGCCACATAGCAAATGACACAATCGATTTATTGAAAACCAAGTTTGGTGAACACGTTACCTCACGAAAAGCCCCGTCAATTGGTCGCTCGGTAGTGTGATTTGACGCTGTTAGGGTGCCTGCAGAGTGAACGCTTGAAGCCGAGCCGAGCGCATTGTTCCATTTACGCAACACGCGAATTTCTACTCGGCTCGGCTTTAAGCGCCCACTCTGTGCGCACCCTTAGACTATTTCCTGTGGGCCTACGTCAAATCTATCGTCTATGCCAACAAGCCACCGACGATTGATGAACTTCGTATGAATATCGAAAGTGAAATTCCAACAGTGTCGGCAGATTTATGCTTGAAAACCGTTGAAAATTGTGTTCAACGTCTGGACTTCTGCAAGTATTACCGATACAATATAAAATTTACTATATGTCTCTTAATACTCAACTGAATGCGGAGGCTGCGTACAAGAGGGTATCTGTTTGCCAGAACTCGACGTATTGAGCTTCTGTCAGTTGTGAGATTGTTCGGATACGTTAAGAGGATATTGCAAGGATATATTGAATTCGCATAACGTTAGGCATTTTTAGCGTCCTTAGATAGGCGGAAACCATTCGAAAATTTTTCCATTGTGAGTGAAACGCAGACGAAGAAGCTTCAACCAAACCAGCACTTCCGACTATAATGGAATACCTCTTGATGTCTCCTATCGAACATCTATACAGTGAAGCTTGTATGCTCCCAGAAGCATAATGAATTTTTATCCAAGCAGTTTCATTGCTGCTGGGGTGTTTTTGTAGAAATTATCCCTGCAGCGATTTGCTCCTAGGAGCATGAAGAGGTCCATTTTCAACTACGTCGTCGACACAAGACCAGATTTCGGACTCAACTAACTTCGGATATACACTGTGGAGCCATAAACCATACACAGTGGAGCCATAAACACCTTCACCGACTCCCTCTCAGTGAATGGCGGATTCAAACCACCACCAATTGCAGAGGAAGAGCTCGAGTTGCCGCAAGATTTGAGAGTGAACTTAAACTCCTACTTATCCAGAATCGACCTCGACATAGCAAACATATGTCCAGCATGCAATTAGTCCCCTCATGACTCTAACCACCTCTTTGCATGTCCAGCTAACCCTACACATCTGACACCCCTCTTCTTATGGTCCGACCCCGTCGAAGCAGCACGTTTTCTGCGCCTACCGTTGGATGATCTCGATGACAAGTTATCTGAACCTTACCACCCTAACGAGGACTAGATAACCGTTTCAACAACAACAGCGAGTCTCCTGTAAGCTAGTCAACAACCAAAACTTTTGCGGTTTCGGGATCCTTCTGGCCCTGGTGAGAAATCCCCTATACTACTTGTTCTTAGCCAAGTTAATCTTGAAATTGTAAGTATTTTGACTGGATACTGTTCAATAGGAACACAACGAGGCGTATTCCAGTCCAGTCGAGTAGCCAGAAAAGTACTTCAAGGAACATGATAAGCATCACTCCCCAACTTTCATCCTCCGCTCCAACACTCGTGTAAGAACCATAAGGTAAATCCTGGTATCTCACACAGTCTGTTCCGTGTGTGAGACCAAAAGAGGTAAGTCGGAACATTACATCCGTCAACTACAGTTCATGCTCCGATTAGTAACATTTTCTGACATGTTCCTTGTTCTTGCTCACCCGAAGTAAATTGTTGTTGTTCGTTGTCTTTGTTGTAGGAGTCTGCCCCCACACAAATTCCTATGGCGTTGCTAAGCTATACCTCACTGCAGCAACCCTAATGTCGCAAGGAGTCCCTCAGCAGCAACGACCACATATTATGCCATTCCATTACCCTCACGCTTAATACAATTCTGCTGTTTTGTTAACTCCTACAACTTACAAAAATTACTGGAACAATAACAACAACAATTACTTTTAATAGACGACAGTCGGGTCAACAAAAAAGAATGGTGTAACCACAGCATAAAGATTTAATTCGCTAAAGTTTATAATTCATCTGGCATCGCACTTAGTTGATATCTAAATTGACAACCAGAAAAGGTGGCAGCTTAATTATTCTTCACACACAATTTGTATTGTCATTCACTTCGCCAAAAAGTAATTCTAGCAAATAACATAATGGTAAATATTTCATTGATATAAAAACTTAATTAATTATTTTTAACATCATATTACGTCTTCAATCTATATAGGAACCAGCACAACAAATTTTGAGCGCATCTTCAGAATGGGCAACACCGGTTCACAAAAATGCCTTAATGCAAACGAAATTGAAGTTGCCCGTGGAAGATGCTGAACAAGACTGGGTAATGCAAGTTGTCCGCAATAGGGAAGGAGAAGGAGTGCCACTCAAAATGGGTATGGAATTATATGCTGCTAATAAAGTTGGACGCCTACCATTTCTAAATTCGAGGTGAGTACGAGTGGGTTTATGCGAAAACGTTCAAACTCATTTAGAAAGTAACATGTGGTGTATAATACAGTCGAAATTCTATATAGCGAATCCTAAGATACTTTGTTAGATAGGAGCTATTCACTATGTCTTTCAGGTTAAGGATAATACGTTAGTCCATTTGCTCAGTAGACCGTGCTAGAAGGAAAATATCTTTGACGTTCCTAGAATGCGCGGTGCAGTTATTAACATTAAATAAAGTTTAGAGTTTGAGAACTGAACGCTTATCGGCTTCAAAGCCATTTCAAGTAAAGATTCAAAAGAAAAAGTAAAGATTCTAAATTCAAATATTTTATGCTCTTGAAGTTCCGTGGTTTTTTGTTTTTTTTTTTTGATTTCCCAATTCTTTTGATTCATTCTTTTTATTGACAATAAAATACGAAACATTGAAAACGTATGAACATTCGAATTATAGGAATTGTAAAAATTCGTAGGATAGCAAAATTTATTATGAAGGAATTCTTTATAAGAAGAGCAAAACTTACTGGAAAATAAGTGAGACTTCGTTGTACAGAAGTTAATAATAAAAAACTGTATTTTATTATGAATATTTGAACTTAGAGCAACATTTAAAACCTGTTCATTAACCTTCTCGTGTTAATACATTTTACTTTTCTTAATTACTTTTCTTAATATATTTTATATCTTTTAGCCACATGATGCGTGATATCATATTAGCTAGAGATGAAATGATTGACTTCTCCGACATACTAGGTCATCCCGATCACTTTGAGTTCCAAAACCAACCACATGCCACCGTCGAAAAAATGATGGATCGCAATCCCAGCTATTTGTAAATGTGATTTTATTAATAAAAAGGATAATAGTTTTTCATAAATACATAAAAATTTAGTTGTAATATAAACATGGTTTATTTTAACAGAACGAAATTGTGGAGATGAGAGATATTTATGTTAAAAGAAAACACTTTGTGTATAGTCTTTTCATACCCTGAACAGTGTATATCAAGTTTGCTACGAAGTTTGTAACACCAAGATAATATGGAAGTAATTGCATTATGTAGGATTACAAAAGAAATGATTTCGGAATATATACTTTCTCATAACCTTCGGCCAATGGTGCTCCTGTCAATTGGCACATAGCATCATTCGTCAATAAAGCTCTACCATCTTATGAGCTACGGATAACCTCATCTATCTATCAACTACTGTATATTTTGCGATATTAGCGATATTTCCTTCACTACAGGCTTTTCTTTGATGGGAAGGTGGCACAATATAGTGGAGATTATAATCATTTTCGAATATTGTAAATTATGATTTGAATAACGCGCTCAGAATAATGACAACCGGGATCTCTTATAGTAGCCACCGGAAACCGTGAATTCGCTTATAATCTTCAAGTGTTGTACCAAAGGGAATCGTGACATGATGAAATGACAAATTTTACAGAACACACTGACAAAATTTGACAATTCCGTAAACGAATATGGCCACTGTAAAAATAATACTTTCTAGCGGCATTTTGATGAGTTGCCAGTCCGTGGTCGGATAAAATCCGTATCCGCCGCAGTTACGTAGACCAGGCTGTGGAATGAACGCGTCAAAATCACGTCATTATTGGTAGACACTGTACATTTGCTTTTTCACTGCGAGCACGTTTACATTTATGGTACTCCTATTGAATATTTTGACATTTCTGCTTTTACGGCAGAGGTCGCTATATAGCTGAATCAGCTGAATCATTTGTCTTGTTCGCCATTTGTTGTTGCATTTCGGTCAGCTTTTTGAAGTACGCAAAGAAGTGGCAAGAACAAAAGACGTAGAAAATTTTAAAGAGCTTGCTGAAATTTGAAGTCAAAATACCAAAAAAATTGTATTTTGCCAATAAAAAAAGAAGTAAAAGCATCGAATTTGAAACGTTGGTTTATTTTTTAGGCAAACGAATGCTATTTTTAATATTTCGTCTATTTTGAATATTATAAATTTGGATACGAAGAAGTACGCAAAATAATATTTGGAAAATCATTGCAGCGCAGTTAAAGTTTTCATAAACACTGACATTTGCACCATTTGGAAAGCCGAAAAATAAATAATATTTGTGTGTTGGCTAGTGCAATCAAAATGTTTCATAATAAATATTTGACTTTGACTTTGGTGCTGAGTATTTGCAGCGCTCTAGTTTGTGGTGAGTAATAAACACTAATAACAATTTATATACATATATATTTGTCAATTACTGCATTAATTTAAAGTAATTTTATTATATATTCTCCACTTGTCATATTATGAACGTAAGCTTTAAATTGTGGACTATATGAAAAAACTTTAATTTGATTACTGACAGGTAATGTAGTGGTTGAAAATATCAGCCTATTAGCGTTTTAAGCTTTGCTGCTGTTTTTTTCTTTATTTTATTTTTATTTTCATACTGTAATTTGCGTTGTGCCTTCTCTGCATGGTTTTAATTAGTCATACTATATGGGGAAAAGTTAAAGGGTTTGCTTCGGCCAGCTGCAAGTAGCGATAGCGGGAATGTCGCCGAATTGCACCGTTTTCACTGTGCATGAAGCATTGCTGCTGTTATCTGTTTAAGGTTCTTTGCATATTAATTTATTGTGAAATACATACGTTTTTTTAATGTAAAATGTATGCTTAATTAAATGATAAGCTGCAAAGTATTTTATTACATTTATTGTGTTTATCTGTTTTGAGGCGGTATTACACCCTCAAGAGTTGATTTAACCATATCCGTCTGTTCATCTGTCTTTACATATGTATGTATGTGAACTAGCCTCTTAATTTTTGAGATATCACTCAGAAATTTGGATACGTTCCCTTCTATCCGAGTAATAATATAATTTTCGAGAAATGGTATATTTCTTATAATAGGATAATTTTCGAGACAGAATAGTTAATGCCCTCAGTTTTCGTAATATAATGAGAGTGGACACTTTCTTAATAAAAGCCAATGTTGTTTAGTTATAATTTCGCATTATAATTGTGTTAAAATATATTATTTTCTTATCCACCCCTCATATAAAGTCTTGTTATCGCAAACTCAAAACAAAGCATTCGATACATAGGTATATAATTAATATGTATTGTGTGTGTTTGTGTATAAGTGCTTAGGTAAATATAATCGTTGAAGTGTATTTGTTGCCAATTTCTATTTTTACCAATTTTGGTTTTTATTTGAAACGTTAGATTGGTTCATGACATTTACTTTTGAAGATAATTTCATTTAAATGTTGACCGCGGCTGCGTCTTAGGTGGTCCATTCGGAAAGTCCAATTTTGGGCAACTTTTTCGAGCATTTCGGCCGGAATAGCCCGAATTTCTTCGGAAATGTTGTCTTCCAAAGCTGGAATAGTTGCTGGCTTATTTCTGTAGACTTTAGACTTGACGTAACCCCACAAAAAATAGTCTAAAGGCGTTAAATCGCATGATCTTGGTGGCCAACTTACGGGTCCATTTCTTGAGATGAATTGTTGTCCGAAGTTTTCCCTCAAAATGGCCATAGAATCGCGAGCTGTGTGGCATGTAGCGCCATCTTGTTGAAACCACATGTCAACCAAGTTCAGTTCTTCCATTTTTGGCAACAAAAAGTTTGTTAGCATCGAACGATAGCGATCGCCATTTAACGTTGCGTCCAACATCTTCACCCCAAATGCGGCAATTTTGCTTATTTACGTAATGAGCCTCATCGCTGAACAATAATTTTTATAATTTTGGTAAAAAATCAATGATTTGCTCGTATAAAGTCTATTTGAAATGTCAAAACAAAGCAATATGTATTGTGTGTGTTTGTGTATAAGTGCTTAGGTAAATATAATCGTTGAAGTGTATTTGTTGCCAATTTCTATTTTTACCAATTTTGTTTTGACAGAGAAACAAAGCATTTCCAGTTATTCGCTATTCACGTTTTTATCACAGTTTTAAATAGTAAATAAGAGAAAATACATATGTACATACAAATAATTGGGAAGAAGTCTATTAGCACATACATGTCTGTATAGAGCAGACTTGCCGTTTTGTTATTGCATTAGTCGAAAGTATTATATACATATAGTACATATCTAAGTACATATGTCTGTGCATATGTGAATTTCACTGCCGTATAATTTCGGACGTCATTATTTTTTTTCTTTTACCAAAGCAAAATAAATGTTTGTTAATTTTTTATATATTTTTATACCCAAATTTGTATACACCATTTTTTTTAATGTTTGGATTATTTATTTTCTTTATTATTACCTTTTTGTATATTTATAATTTTTATTTTATTTTATTATTATTATTATTTTTTTTTTGAGTTTTTAAACAGCAATATTTCAATTTTACCTGCATTATTCATTTAAAATAAATATAAAAGTTGACTACAACTTGCCATGTCATATGAAATTTTGCTTATTAGATGCTTAAATTATTTACTTAAAGTTCTTGGTACCAATCACTGCCAGCAACCCAATACCTCGACTTATGTACATATGTAAATGGTTTATAAATGTAAATACTCGACTATTATTGTACGACTTTAGGTCTCGAATATTCTCAGCTCAGTTCTATGAGATCAACAAATACCCCCTTCCATCCGTAGTGTTACGATATACCTACATATCTAAGTAAATCCCACCGGCTGCAGTTAGAAATATGCCTATCATCATATACCATATATACAAATGTATATAAGTATGTGTGTGTGCCATTACTATTGCATTGCACTTTGTGACTTTGTGTTCCCCGGCCAATCGCTGCGGTTGGTAGTGAGTTGCTAGACCTCAATTTCCTTTGATTACGTTTAGAATTACAAACATACATACATATGTATACAAATATGCGCTGAATCAACTAAAGTTGATTCGTACTTGCCTGCAAAATACATATATAAATATTACATGTATTTTTTTAATGATCGCTGTGATGCTGGCTTCATTATTTATAACGCCCACTATGTTATTTGCCGTTTTCTCTAAAAGAAACCTATGAAGTATAGAGAAATGATAAGCGCGTCGAGCTGAGTTGCTCAGTTTTTGATATATTGATTTTAAATTTTTGTTTCCAAAAAGCTACTCATTTATCGGAATTGTCGACATCGGACCATAATAGCATATACCTGCCATATTAACTGACCGTTTAAAATCTAGTATTTTTTATGACGTACTTTTTCCTTTCACAAGATATCTTTACGAAATTTAACATAGATTATTTTCCAAGGGAACGCTTTAATTGCCGAAAGTATTGTGTCGATCGAACTACTATAGCCTAAGCTGTCATACGAGTACCAATTGATCGATCAAAATCAAATTCTTGTACAAAAAACTTTTTATTTGACGAGATATTTTTACAAAATTTGGCATGGGTTATTATATTATGTCTACGCCACAACATTCCAAATTGGATCCCTATTGCCTATAGCTGCTATACAAACTGATTGGTCAGAATAAATATATTTTTATAACCTATTACGCTATAAAAAAATGCATCTGTGAAGGGTATTACAGCTTCGGTGTAGTCGAAGTTAACGTTTTTCCTTGTTATTGTTTTTTTTAAGATCATTTCAGCGATTTTTTTTAAATCAAACATTTACATTTTTTGGTCATATTATTTTTTATGACTACATTTACAACGCTTTTGTACTTCAATTCTTCACTCATTAGTGTAGTTATTCACTTTTCAAGCAATTGCATCATTCTTATGCAATTATACTACATTTTTGTTGTCATTATTTAATTGTTGCTGTCTGAAGAGGGTGCACGCCTAACTGACAGTATATTAATATAAGAATAACTGTCAATTTGAACGCTTCAGAAACGGGAAACTGCTATATAAAACCATATTATTTATTATAAATATTGAATCCAATTTTTGGTCGCATTTGCTTATTATATAACAATAATAAATATAGAACGGCATTTAAATGTCATTACAGTGCTTGACGCTAATGTGTGTGTAATATTTAGCGCTACATTGTTGACATTACATAACTCGAGCCGCCAACGCCTTCACACAGCCTCTGGCATTGAACTAGAACTCTGGACAAACTAAAGTGCAAATGTAGACTTGCGGTTTTCAAGTTGGCAAGAGCACTACACCTTTTCTAGTATTTGTAGCTATACTTGTGCTTCAGTGCATACATACAAATAAGTTTTTCCTCATAAAGCACTTAGGATAATCGATAGTTGTGGCTTATTCTAGCGGTTTTGTGGGTGTAGTGTTCAAAAAAGTATTTTATTTTATATCAATATTATGAAGGTAATTTGCTTTACATACAATTAAAGTATATTTATTATTTACTTCTTTATTTTGTTTATTAACGGTATCTACACACTATTGGGGTACTCACAACGTGTCATAAAGCATCGTAAAATCATAAAATCATAAATTTGTATATTAGTTTAAAAAAATTGTTGAATTGCATACTAAAATCGGTTTACGCAAATACAACTCTGAACGCTATGTTTTCGGATAGTTATAACTTATAACTTTATCAAGACTATGTGAAACCCCTATATATTAAGTTTAAATAGTAATAAAATTTGAGTATATAAAATGTCCGCTTGTAAAATCGCTGTTTGGTTTCAGTGAAAACATGATATCATACGAAATTTCACTGAAGCCTAGCTACGATATTTATACTGAAGTATAAAAGTAAAAGTATTTTAAGTTTATACTTAAGTATGTGCATTGGTCAAAATTATTTCGAGAATTTCCTTAATCTGAATTTTGATTTTTTTAATGTTTATTGTCAAATTATTTGCTTTCGTAGCTCTTAAATATAAAGAAAGCAATAAAAAAATTAACTCCGTCTTCACTGAAGCTACTTATATATAATACCCAAGAACAAAAACAAGAATATGAAGAAAACGTCTATGCTAAATTTCGTGAAGACATCTTTGTTAAATAAAAAAGTTTTCGGAGAAGGCCTTGATTTTGTTCGATATATGCTATAGCAGCTTCTTGTGGAGAAAAGCTCGCTGCACTTTACATTTATATACATATGTACGTACATACATATATAGGTTATAGGGTCTCCGACGCTTTCTTCTGACTGCTACAAACTTCGTGACAAACTGAGTAATCCTTGTTCGGGGTATAAAAATGTTAATTTATTTAAAGAAAAAATTAAAAAAGAGAGCACCTACATATGTACAAATAACCATATCTGTATTTCCTCGCAACAAAGTAGCTAGGTATTTACATTTATTAACACAACAGTTGTAATTTCGTGTTTCTCCACATTTTTCTTTGCTTTTATCATATTTTTATCAGCAAAAGCACAAACAAATGTAACATTGTCTGGCTTATATGGAATTATTGTATGTGAGCTTTAGCGTGCATACTCACCTTAATTTAAATAAATTTAAGTTAAATAAATAAAATTTGAGTTTATATTACGTCTCGCTCTTTTGCTGTTATATGCATACAAATTTACTTGTACATTAATGCATCTTTGCGCAAACAATTAAAATCGGTTATATTTACTTATTTGCATTGTTTATTTGTTTTTCTTTGCCCATTTACAAATGCTTATCTGTGCAAGTATTTGCATTTTCATTACTTTGCGCACCCACTATTCAATTTCTGTGCATTATCTTCCTATTGTTTGTTAAAAAATGTAAATAACTCTCTTTCATTCCTTATCGCAATTGACTAAAGATTGTAATTTCCTTTAATTTTAGCTAATCAGTCATTTCGTGATAAGATGAATGCTAGAAATATTTGGAATAAAATGTGTACTTGTCTTTTATTTAAATTTAATATATATATGTGACCTGGTCTACGAAAAGGGAGCTAACGTGCGAAAACTAGTTTTCTGGGAAACAGCTGTTAAAAATAAACAACTCGTTTCGTCAGTTTCTCGTTATAAATTGATTTTTTGACACCTAAGCCCCCTTTCCGTAGACCAGGTCACATATGCATTTAAATTTACATATTACATATGTGTAGATATGCGTTTATGTATTATAGGTATCTGCATACTACATCAAATCTAAAGTGGTTCAGGATGTTTTACTGTTGACAGTTGAGATTGCATATTGCGTTACTGCAACCAATATAACTGCGCAGAAAGATAAACAATAAAACTAAGAATTTGTTAATTTGGATAGTGTCGTATTTTTGAGTAAAAAACTTGTAAATCGTATCAAAACAAAATGAAAAAAAACTATTAATCTTAGATATGATAAAAAAAGTTATAATACCCTTCACAGCCTTCACAATTGATTTCTTATAGCAACAAAATAAAAAAGTTCGGTCAGTTCATACGACAGTTATATGCTAAAGTGGTTCGATTTGAACAATGCCTAATGGTTCGATATCGATTGCAACAAAGCAGCTTCTTGGGGTGAAGGACTAGTTCCAGTATAAAATATATTTCTTAATTAATGTATTTAATTTACTAAAATGAAATTTTGTCTCATTCTTAGAACAATCAGGATATTAAAGCATGATTTAATTATGTATAGTGTAAGATTGCGTCAATAGCCTAAAATAAACAATTTGTCAATCAATTTATTTGTCAAAAGTGTTTTTGCTTATAATGTCAACATCAGCTTTACTTTGTTTTTATAATAAAAAATATATTTTTCAGTAATTTCAGCCAAGAAATTGTATGATAACTATAGGCGAATGAATTGTAAATCACACACACTCGTCAAAATATAAAAAAAAAGAAATTCACGTAAAAAATAAAAAGAAGTTTATTTGATTTGGATTAAAAAACGTTTAATATACATAAATAATTACATCATGTCCCAAAGAAAAACATTTATTAAAATTTTCTGACTTCTTTTTGTTAAATATTGTAAGTGATTTCAATTATTTATACATACATATAAATCAGTCGGGGACTCCCCTAAATAAAATTCATGTACATACATATGTATGTTCACAAGATGAAGCCATTTTGAATGATATGCAAGGCTTTGTATTTAGCGGATATAAATACTTACATACATATATACATAAGTATGTAAGTTTTAACTCTACGCAGCTGTCAAAAAATGCTTTAACTGAAAATAATATAACATTAAATTTATTATTTATCTGTATGCGTACAATATTTTATCACTTCATGTTGTATTTTCTACACATTTACCTTTGTCAAGATGATATTCTTAAGATTTGACTCCTAATATAGGTATATAGATTTGCATTATTCAATTTATAATTACCACTGCGCTTTACTTAAATAATAAATGATGATTTGTTTCTTTATGTGAATTATCAGAACGTTCTGAAATGAATACTCAAAAAATTTACATATGTATGTAAATATTTATTTTTCCATTAAAAAAAATCGCAACAAAACAGCAAGCTATTTTTTTTTTACTTTCTGCTGTTAAATAAAATATATACAGTATGCATATGATGTGTTTATTGTTTTTGGTTTAACTCTTTTTCTTTGTGCGTCATACTCATTACAGTACTTTAAAACTCATATCTCAATTCACCCATGCAAATTGCTTGTGTGTGGTCATTGCTACTGTTAATCGACTGCACTGCGTTTGCACTTTCTTGTTCTTATTTTTGCTGCGATTTCATTGTCAGTATCCGCCAGTTGCACATATTCTTATCTCTACGGGTCTGCTTGGTACATATACGCGTATGATTCGTTCCGGCCTTCTGTTGCATTTTCGCCATGAAGGAAAATGTTTGGTTATAAATTTTGTTTCTCTTATTAATTTTTATATTTTTGAAATTACTTAACCATCATGAAAAACTGATTGAAAGATATTTTTTTCTTTTAATTTACATAATTCTAAAAAAATAATTCTAAGTAATTATGTTTTTTTCTTTTATATTTTTGCTTTTCTCACTTATCTTGATATTGTGTTACATATTTGATATACATACATAAGTTTGTTTTCATCATTTGTCTTTGCTTTCATACGAATGAAGAGCGGCATCAGTATGTACGTACTACCTACATACATCTGGACATGTGCAGCTCTCTACATTATTATAAGATTTGACGACTCAATTTACTTTAATATACAAGAACAACTATAGCTCTGCGCTAAACAAGTCACACTTGAAAACATGCAAACCTACATAAATAATCTGCATTTATCGCGGTTTCGTTTTACATTCTATGAATCATGATCATTACTTATTTTTATTTATTTGCTTTTTTCGTGACTAGTTTTTATTTTCGCTGATCCAACAAGTAGTCGTTGATGACGACGATTCGCTTCATTTCCGTGGAAGAAAACCGAGTGCGAATGCTTTGCACAAAGAAATTGATAATAATATTGACTGACAACTATTAAATAAACAAGCTGCATAAGGGAAATCAAGACTTAAGCCATACAATCACTCTCATTTACCCTCTGTCGCAAATCGACATTATTTTTAGAGCTTAACAAGTGTGCATGTGTTGAAATTTGCAGTCTTAGCACCATAATATACATACTATCAAATTCTTTGATTTCATTTCATATTATATAAATGTAACTAAAAGTTCGCTAAACTTTGGAAGTCTGTCCTAGAAAAGTTGTTGCCACAAGTTTTATTTATATGCAATTTTATGCCATTTTAAAATCTGATTTGTTATCTACAAATATATATATTTGTAGAAATGAAAATTTCTCATAGTAAATAAAAAATAGTTGTAGTCGAAGAGACTTGCGCGATTTCACACTTATGTAGACATGCATATGAGATTGAACATATTTTCCTAAAGTGCCTAAATGGAACATGGGACCTCCACTACTATACCTTATACACAATACCCAGATATTTTCAACAAAGCACTTAAATTAAATATTCTTTAATTTTTTTGTTTCTTTCTCTTCTTTAATATTTTTGTGAAGTTTTTACACAAAGCAGATTACTTCGTATTTAGTTAATCTTGTTTCACAAATTGTTTTTGTGTTTCACACTATTTATTATATTACGTGTATGTGCATATTGAACTATTAATTTGCAAGTTTTTAGGTTTTATTTGCTACCATTTGTTCTATAACAAAATATGTACATACATATGTAAATAAACAACAGGTGACACAAGGTGACTTGTAAAAATACAAATTTTCCCACATAATTCGTCCCTACTTTCTTTGATTTCATATGGGTAACACTGTTTCAGCTAAGAAATTAAAATTCACTTTTAATTCAAAAACGTTTTAGTTTAAAGCTCTAATTACCATACTATTAAAATAATATAAAAATATAATTATTTTTAATGAAAAAGTGTATAATATGGAATAACTTATTATATAAAAAAATACTCGCTATTTTATTTTTTAAATTTGAATTTAATATGTTTATGGAAGTGTTTCATGAGTTGATTAAAATTATATAATTTGTATTTTCTTATAATTGTAGCCGCCCAAATCGATGTGAGCCTGAACAATGCAAAATTACCTGCTGATGCAGCATCAGCAGCACCAGTTGTCGCAAAGGATGAAAGTGTAGAAAAACCGAAATCTACCACACCAACCACGACGTCCAGCACAAGTTCGACAACCACTACAACTTCAACAACTACAACTTCAACAACTACAACTACTACGCCAGCACCTACAACAGCAGCGCCGACCACCACTACAGTGGCACCAACTACACCCGCTGCACCCAACACGACTACTGTAGCGCCAATAACAACAACACCTGCGCCAGCGCCATTCCCAGCACCAGAGATTGGCATGTGGAACTCCAGCTGTATTATTATGCACTTTGCCGCACAGTTGAATGTTACCTATGAGACCAAAGGTGAGGCATTTTTTTTATAAATATTATTTGGAAAAAATATTTATGTGAATTCGAAAAATACACGGGGCAGTAGAGAGAAAATTACTTTTTAGGGATGACTGTAGTGAAAAAAATCTTATTGTTGCCCCTTTGGGAACTCCGTGCTCCGGATAAATTGTCCTCGATATCCTCCTTTCCCCTACCTTTTTTACTTAAATATTTGTAATATGAATTTCAAAATATTAATTACAGACAACAAAATTGCTTCCCGCTTATACAACATCCCCAAGGATGCCAAGGTCGAGGACTCCAATTGCGCCAACATTTCACAAACGATTCATATTATTTGGGGACCTGTTGAAGCCGTACACTCAATGGTACTACAATTCGATATGGTTAACAAGACTAGCGAGTTGAAACAGATCTACATTACTTTACCACTCACCAGCGAACACTTTCCCGATGCTAAGGGTAAATAAGTATTAGTAGTTATAAATAACTGTTTGCTAACGAATATGTTTATAGATAACGAGACCATCCAACTGATCCACAACGGTGATGAGTTCGTCACCCCGGTACAAATGTCTTACCATTGCACACGTGCACAAAAATTCAACATGACTGAGGTAATGCAAGATAACAAAGTAATTGGCACCATTACGCTGAGCAATGTACAAACCGAGGCATTCATCACGGATCATCGTAACACCTTCTCCACAGCCATGGATTGTGATGGGCCGAAAACAATGGATATTGTACCCATTGCTGTCGGCATTGCCATGGCCGCGCTCATACTAATCGTATTGATTTCGTACTTGTGTGCGCGTCGTCGTTCCACATCGCGTGGCTACATGAGCTTCTAAGCGATTAGCATGTTGCTTGTTTGGCGTTAGTGACAGTAATTATATATGTAGGCATAGGCGGTCGTAGATTTTGTGGGGGGGCACGCTGGGTGGTTATTTTTTGTATAGGGTTATACTGCGAAATAATTTCTTTTAATTCGAGCAGAAAAAAAAATAGCGTTTTTTTTATATTTTTTAATTTTTGGTTGAGAGAGAGAATGAGCAAAAAGATTGAATTGCCGAGTTTTGATTTACTTTGTCACGTAACTTACAAAAAAAGGGAAAGAATATGCAAAATAGCAAGTAAAAACAGCAAAATAATAGAAAAAAACACAGCAGTCATTTAAGATATTCATTCAATAACAAAAAAACAGTAAAAACGAGCGTATAAAAAACAAGTAAATGCACCGCAATTAGCAATTTTAATCCAACAGACTTTTAATAAACAGTACAGTTATAATTCTATCGCAAACAGGGTGCAGTTACAAAAAAATATTAAAATATAATAGGCGGACCATTGTGTCCAGCAAATAAATACTTTAGTTTTGCACGCCCCAACACACTGTAGTGCAGAAGTTTTTTTTTCAGATTTTATTTTTTTCAACGGTTATTATTCTTTTTTTTATTATTTTATAGCTCTTACTCAAAACGATTTAGTGCGCATATGCAAAATATATTACTTAGTAACATTATATATGAAATCTTGTTTAGTAAGTTTGTCGTCAACTTTCGAGACGTGACTTCTAAAAACGCCTTCCTTTTTACATACAAAAATGTTTTGTTCTTTTATAAATAACCTTGTACACTTAAATATTTGAAAATAGCTATATATACAAGCACTTTAAAAATCTTCACCAACAACAACATCAATATTTTAAATCATGAAGAAGAAGAAAACCAATAACAAAAACAAATATAAAAACAAAAACAAAAAAACAATAGTATCTATAAGCACGCTTCTATACTTTATTAAACGATTCTTATTATTCTATATCTACATATGTATTTGTATTTTAATATTTTAAAGAATTGGCTAACAATTGTCTGTATTCGAAAAATATGTACTTCAGTGCATAATTGAAGTATGTATGTGTATATGCTATTATGATTTCATTACAAATTACAAATACAACTATGTTATATATACCATTTTTTATATTGCATATCGTTGTGTAATCACAAAAAATTTACCAAACATCTCAGTAATGTATATGAAATCTATGAAGAAAATTAGTTTAAAATTAGGTACTTGGCATATATATTTTGTTTAAAAATTTTTATTGTAAAATTTAAACTTGGCCTTAAATAAAGTGAGGTAACTGAACGGAATGTATTTTTTATTAAGTGCTAATACGGTCAAAATGTACAATCAATTTCATAAATTTACAAGTTTACTCCCGTCGACCCTAGGTGCTTTAGCATCAGCATGTTAATTCCATTAGGGCCAATGAATTTCGACGATTTTGCCTTGTTGATGATACTCTGAACATCCTCAATGATGAAAGTACGTGGTGCGCAGTCTTTTGGCACTTTTGATAACATCGCTTGGCTTTGTTTACCGACGGTTCAGTGTAAATTGCCGGATAAAATAGCTTGCGCACTTCTTTGGGTCCGAAGAGACATGGCCATTAAATTAGATTTCAACTCGGTCTTCATGTCTCTTCGGTTTAGACGAAGCCTTGACAGTAGTCCAAAGCTTACGCCGGTGGAAAGGTTCCAGGACTTCAGATGCTCTATCTATTTTGTGTTGATTATCGTTTGTCGAATCTCCAAATTGAAATCCCTTATTCAGGGATCACATGGATTGACATATTGTTTCTGCTGGGAAATTAAGGAAGCGGTAGCTGCTGCTATAACTTTCGGAGTTGATGTTCGCCAACGATTATGTCCGGGTGTTCTCCGTAAATTCTATCATGCCGACCCAGTTAGCTTTATTAAAGTTAATGAAGGTGCGGCTGTCCACAGAAATAAAGTCAGAAGGTTTCTCGATCGAGCTAATTATGGGCAGATGATCCGATGCGAGAGTTAACATACATAGGTGTTTCGGTATTACAGGTTTCCATAATTCTGAAGGGGGTTTCGAATCGGGGTGGTTGCTAAATTGTGGTGCAGTGCAGCATGGGGCAACGTACGACTCACTCCACTTACATACGTGTGGTGCTCATCATCCAAGTGGTGCAAGAATTGCATTTGACTGATGAAACGTTCCGGCGTATGACGGTCTGGCACACGGAACAGATTGTGTGAGGAACCAGAAATTGCTGAATGGTTCTCGCCCGTGGAAGAGAACGGGATGAAGGTTGGGGGAAGTACTAATCTGAATAGGAGTCTGCTGCCTGTTTGAGCTCCTAAGGACCGCAGAGGTTCCCTGTTGGCCATTTGGATGGATTAGCGGCGCAGTGCGCGAACTTGGTGCAGATAGTATAGTCATAGAGAATAAGGTCGCAGTACTGCGTTGCCAGCATGGGACCTCGTAAATCGGGGTCCACTCCGTATGTCTTAAGGCCTGCGCAGAAGGATACGGAGGAACCCTGCTGCATGGCGTTGGTACAGTGTTGACAAACTTATTGTAAATCTTACCGACCCAAACGAGGTTAGATCTCCGAAAATACAGCCCTTGGCCGGATAAAATCTGGGTCATTCTGGTAACGTAGAACCGGCTGTTGTGGGAATTGAGGTAGCATTGGTATTCAACATTGGTATTAACTCCAAAGCGCTTGATTCCTGATAGTTTTGGGTTAGAATACTGTGTAGATGATTCGTAGGCACTTGATGAATACTTGAAATTTCTGAAAGTTCGAGACCGGTCATATTTCCATGCATGCGGACAATATTCTGAGCTTCGAGTCTTCGAAGCTGTCGAATAATGGGATTTCATGATTGTCAATCTTTGTTTGACTGCTGGAGGGTTGATTGGTATTTATTGTCTTCGTTTTATCGATGTTTATTTCAACTTACCAGTTTAAATAGGTTCGCTTGGCCAAAAAAAATTCGACGGGTGCGAAATATTCGTCTCACGGATGGTGTTTGACTAATGTATGTGATCCTATTTTGGATCAGCGTGACTCGTTTTGGTAGATGGTGTTCTGTTGGGTTATCCTTTTCTGTTCAAGCTCTTTACTTTGATGCCTCTTTACCTAATGTTGGTATTATTTTTCTGTATCAGGCACCGGGCATACATACTTTGGTTGTCTTAAAAAAATCATAAAGCCTCCTGAAAACATTTAACATCTCCTCTACTATGCATAAACTGTGACTAACACAGCCTGATATATGGACGACAACAAAACATAATTACTAGCAAGTAACTCAATTCAAGGATTCAGGTACAAATACACATTATTTAACTTCATATGAGAGATAGTCCAAATAGTATAGCAAATCTGTTAGTTAGGAAGGCCAAAAGGTGGTTTTAACACATTAAAGTCCAACATTTACCAAAAATAAAGAAGAAATCACTTACATAAAGTCTTGCAAAGTCTGCAGGCATATTTCGCTCTTTCGAAAGATGGAAATCAGAAATGAACTCAGCGGTAGACACTGAGATTATTAAGCCTTTGACCAGCTCAAAGGCTAGTCGGATAACTCTAGAAGTTTTCTCTTAAAGTAAACTATTATTCAAACTTCAATTCAACGTCCTTTACAGTAGACAAATTGACGTCTGAAAATGTCTTGTTGTTATTTTTCTTGAAGACTACTATTCTCCGAACTTTCAAGCACCGCTATGCAAAAGTTTCAACAATCTCTAGATCCAGATCGACCCTTTATACCGATTGAATGAAGGCCTATACATTGCTTCAGATTAATTATGGACTTCCTGAAGCAGCTCTCTCTGAACCCAATATATTCTCCCAAAATGTTCATACTCTTATATATATTTGATCATATCGATATTGGTATAAAGTACACGGTAAGACGTGGTTAATGCAGGGACGCATAAAAATTCGCATGGAATTTTAATAAAGTCACCCATTGCGGCAGCACAACATTTCAATTGAGTGGAATTTCATAGCCTCAGCGTAACCATAACAATTCGATTTGATGCGGTGCAATAAAAATTGGAAAACTGCGGCCAAAAGGCGACGAAGCAAAGTTGGGAGGGCAACCAACAGCAAACCAGCCAAATGCCGCGACTAAAGGCGAGACTGCACGACCTGATTTCAATAGCCGACATGCTAACTAACTGTAATGCTCGTTCGAAATTGTGACTGCAGGCAAATGCTCAGCATTCGCTTGGTTTGAGGGAAAATGAGAAGAAGAAAGGGTGGTGGGCGCAAACCACATAAACGGCATGATTGTTTCCGGGCTCACTTGGAGCGTGATGTTGAACGCCTGTGTGTATGCAATAAAAATTTGAAAGGCTATTGCCCTTTTATTTTTAATGGCTACAAAGGGCGATGGGAAGAGCCGCTGTTGGGTGATCGAAAGTGATTTGAAGGAACGCATTGAAAGCGATTAAATATTCATGAGCAATATGGTAATATGCGTACTTATGGCGTGCTCCTGCGACATCAGTGGCTCACCAGAAATTGCATGACAGATTTAATATTGTTTGTTTAAATATTTTTAATAAGTCTGCTCGCCGTCAATTGGTTTCCTGAAAATCTACTTAAGTCTGTGCCATATTTTTTTGCCCTTAACTTTGAGGAGAATATGTTGAGTGTTTAAAAAAAAAAAGTGGTGTATGTATATTAATAATAACTAAGTACGATGCTATATGGTCCTGTTATATGGTGCAGAGGCATGGACGATAACAACATCTGATGAGTCGACGTTAAGAGTTTTCGAGAGAAAGGTTCTGCGGAAGATTTATGGTCCCTTGCATATTGACCACGGCGAATAGCGCATTCGTTGGAACGATGATCTATATGTGATAAATGAAAACAATTACGTAGTTCAGCGAATTAAAAGACAGCGGCTACGCTGGCTAGGTCATGTCGTGCGGATGGACGAAAACACTCCAGCTCTAAAAGTATTCGATGCAGTACCTGCCGGGGGAAGCACAGGAAGAGGAAGACTTCCACTCCGTTGAAAAGACCAAGTGGAGAAGGACCGGACTTAGCTTGGAACATCCAATTGGCGTTACGTAGCGAAAAGGGGAAACGACTGGCGCGCTGTTGTTAATTCGGCTATAATCGCGTAAGCGGTGTCTACGCCAATAATGAAGAAGAATAATGCTTGTGAGTTCACTAATAACTTATTCTTAGCTTTAGATAGAATAAGAAAACTGTTGGTAGCAAAGCTATTTACAAAGATTTTTGCTCCAGAAGACTGTGTCATCAGTCACCACTGAATATGGATATATTCCAACTGAAACCGTTCATCTGATTCTACGGAAACTTTTAAAATCGTTCCTTTTATACCACTATTTTGGTTTATCTCGTTGCAATATTCAGTATTGGAGCTTATCTAGGGCTCACTGAGCTTAGCGAAGTTTTCCATCGTTAAGTGTTCCATATTATTCATGGAAAATTTATAAATTTCTAGTTATTCCAGAAGAGATAGCAGGAAGGTTGAAACATTCTAATCGCTTCTATGAGGGGACCATGCTAGTATTTAATCTATTTGCGATTAAGCGAAACTTTAAAAGGCACTTGCATTCCTGCCAGTTCGATTGGATGTCTGGAGGTATGTGCTCCCAAGTACTTAAGTTTTGACCTCCCAATGGTAGGACGGTCAAGAAGGACGTGTTGAGTTCATCTTCTACCATGCATTTTCTATTGATGGCGTCTGGTAGGATTCCCAGCCTTACTGCGTGGCTGTCAATAGGGCTATTGTCCATTAAAAGCTCCAAAACTAGAAAGAGAGGGTAGTCTTACTGAGGGTAAGAATCTGCGATCGATCTCAAGCCAAAACGGTACCGATGGCGGGCCAGCGCTGGCTTAGCTTCCGCGAAGCCCAGCTATCTAGTAGTAGAACACAAGAGAATATGGGAGCACCAACCCACTCCTTCTACCGATAGCGGTTTTTGGGTGCCTTTTATTGCTAGCTCATAGGCTTTACAGTTTCCTGCTATTTCGCTATGGCCTGGCACCAATACCAGTCTTATCATATAGTCACCGGTGCTATTGATAGCGAGGTTAGGCATTCTTTGATCAGTCCTGAACGCACTCTAATTGACTTCAAGGCTATTACCGTCGCTCTGCTATCTGAGTGGATGGTTACTCCTTTGAAGGCGGCTGTACTCCGGAGCAGTAAATCTACTGCTACCTTAATGACTGCAACCTTGGCCTGGAAGACAAGGAGTCTGAAACTGGAGCTCTTGGCAGTAGACCCCTCCATCAATCTTCCCCCCAAGCTTTGAGCCTCCTCCAACGGCTTATTCTCACCCACAACTTTCTCGCGGGTATATAGGTAGAGAAGGAGCCGCCAGAGTTCTGTCTGGCCACTCTACGATCCAAGTGATTCGGTTTGAAGTCACTGTGAGTGAAAATTTCCGAGTGTTCAGACCCATGTTCTTTTAGGAACCAGACTCTCTGTGTCTAATGGCAACTTCCTCAGCCATACATCTTCCGGCGATATCCACGGGAAATATGTGTAGGATGGCGTTAAGTGCCATGGTTGGAATAGACTTTAGTACTCTCGAGTTACTTGGCAAGTGTGGTTTTTCTAAAGCCCTCCCCCACAAAAAGACTCCATAGAACATAATGCTTGAATATGGTGTCGTAGAGAGGACCATTTCCGGTGAGAGACACCACCTTTTGCCAATGGCTCCTCTACAGCAGTACAAGGCAATCAATTTGTTTTCCCTTCGATATTGGTCTTCCATGAAAGCTTCCTATCCAGGATGAGGACTAGATATTTCACTGTATCCGCTGGTAGCTGACTATTTTTTACGACACCGAGATACCCCTCATATTTTTATTTCTTTACTTTTTGAATCAATACCTATCAGAGTCAGAGGAAAAAAGGGTCCAGGAATTGTAGTGAATTGTTGGTGAAAAACTGAGTCCTTTCAGAACTCCGAGTTCGACTGGAAATGTCTCCGATCTCTCTCGTCTCTCCTTCACTGATAACTATGAGAATGCGATTTTCAAAGACATGGCTTACGCCTTGGCTATTGTGTTATTGTGCCGATCATGCTTTGGAAAGCCACTGTTCTTGTGCGTCTTTTCAACCATTTGAAGTGTAAATAAGAAGAATTTTTTTAGTCTAAAAACGCATGTGTAACTTTATACCTGCAAAGATGTCGAAAATGACTTGAAACAATATTCAGGAAATTTTTTTAAATTTCAATTAGTCATTTCACATATCGGTCTATATATCGATATCTATCTGCCGAAAGGACGGATAATCTCACATTTGGGGTGCGGCATTATTAGAAGATATGAATCGATTTTAAGTATTTATGTCAAGAAACCTATAACACCCCGAAGGAAATGACGGTGAAAATATGAAATATATATAAATAATCAGCGTCCTTCAGTTTTAATGATATATATCTGAAAATTTATTTGTCGAAACCGCCGATATTCTACCACAATAGTCTGTTGCAATACAAAGCGAACGACCAAAATCCCCTTGCTGTAGGGAATACTTTTTTATTAAAGGATTATTGTTCAAAGCAACACTTCAGTATCTGAATAAATTTTGCAGATCGAACCATAGTGGACAACTCGATGATTTCGATGCCTCGTTCGCCCATTTCGACTGGTAACTAACGAATGATACGCGTGATGTTTTGCTCCAAAGCTTGACTTGTCCGCATAGACTTTAGACTTTACTTATCCCATGAAGAAGTCCAATAGTGTGTTATCAGACGATCTTGGTGGCAAATCGACTGAACCAAATCGTGAATTTATCTGCTCACCGAAGTGTTCTGTAAATAAATTCATTGATTGATGCGATGTGTGGGAAGTGGTGCTGTCTTGTTGAAACTAAATGTCGAACGAACTTCAATTTAAAGCATAAAATAATAGACGGTTACGTTCTCACCGTCATCATTTTTGAAGAAATATGGACCGATGATTCCACCGGCCTACAAACCTCACCAAACTGTGTTTTTTTTAATGAAATTGCTGCTTTTGAATATCTTTAAGTTGCTCCTCATCACAAATGTGGCAATTTTGCTTGTTTATATATCAATTGAGTCAGAAATGGGTTTCATCGCTGAATAAAATTTGGATCGAAAACGTCGGATCTTCTTTGAATTTTTCAAGAGACCAGAGAGCCAAGCGATGTCATAAAATTCGCCAAATCGTTCCATACGACTTCTTAATCACAAATGCGGTAATTTTGATTGCTTATATACCAATTGAGCCAGAAATGGACTTCATCGCTGAACAAAATTTGGATCGAAAACATCGGATGTTCTTGGAACTTTTCAAGTCCGAGTTACTGCGAATGGCACCAAATGAACTCCTCACGGTCTTCGTGCACACTCTCAGCTACGGCTGCTAATTTTTTACTGCTTGCTGGATCGCAAGATGGTTGATGGTGTCGCGAATAGTACGCTCAGTAGGCCGATTATGTGGATCATAAGTTGAGCGAAGCACACGAAACACATACTTTACAGACCGTGATTTTTTTTTTCGTAATAAAGTTGAACGATTTGTAAACGTTGTTCATGGAAAGACTTACTTCCATGATAAAATTCCAAACAATACTGAACAAAAATAAGATGACAGCTCGATACGACTATCACGTGATCTGTCAAAAAAAGGCTATTTGAAAAAGTCCCTCTATTAAGATCACCCGTTATTCTACTTAGCGCTATTCTTACTTCCATAACTCGCCTAAGGTAAGTATACTTACTTTTTTGAAAGTCTGAAAAGAGGTGAAAGGAGGCCGCGGCATTGATAGCCTACATATTCGATTTTTTTACTGTCTAGTTGACTGACTTTTTCAAGGTT
This sequence comes from Bactrocera dorsalis, assembly GCF_023373825.1. NCBI lineage: Eukaryota > Metazoa > Arthropoda > Insecta > Diptera > Tephritidae > Bactrocera > Bactrocera dorsalis. Next base: position 29,419,698 of record NC_064303.1, on the reverse strand, counting down.
TGGCGTCAATTTCGACGCATGCGCAGGTGTAAGCTGGCGTGAATCGGTCAAAAAATTCGACAGAGTAGAGCCCTGTGACCGTTTTGTCTTTTTTCATATAGTCGACGTATCTTTTCATTCCCCAAAAGAATGGTCTTTGACTTATCGACTTCTACTACAGTTTCCGTGATCTTTCTCTTGAAATAGTGATATCATCGGGTGATGAGGCTAAACAATTATCGTGCCGTTATTTTATGTACGTACATATACATACATATATGTATGTAAACGTTGTGTATTGTTGGAAGCACTTTTATAGAAATTTTGAAAATAATTTTAATTAACGCTTGAATGCACAAAATAAATGAATTTTTAATACACAAAGCGAAAAATCTCACAAAAGAATTTGCTTCTTTTATATTGTGCAATAAAAAGGAAAGTAAGAAATTCAGATAAATACAATAACGGTTAAGAGAAAATTCAATTTTTATTGAGGAGTATATAGGAGGAGCATATATGAGCAAATATGCACGAGTATGTATTCTAGGGAAATAAAAAAATCAAAGAAAGTGTATTTCAATGTTTACTTGCAGCCAAGATGTTGCAGCAAAACAAATCCGTCAACATTTTTGGTACTTAAAATACACACACACACAAAAAGCAAATAAAATTCATTGGCGGAAACGATTACCGAGTAAAAAATAATATATACTTAACGATAATCGCATGAGACGAATAATATGCGGAATATGAAAATAAAATTTGAAGTCTATGCGGAAAAAATGAAGAAACAAGTGAGAAGAAATTTGCATATCAAATAGAAGAAGGAACGAAAGAGTAAGTGTAGAAGCGGATTTTTTCGACTTTGATGTTATTGAAGCGAAAGAAAATGCGGCTGACTTGTGAAAAATTGCTTCGGTGACTGTTTTCTCGGCTGATTATGCGTCTGTGTGACTTTGGTATATTGAAAGAAAAGAGTTGACTTGCAAATATTTTATTTTAATGAGGCAGGGGATTTAAAAAATTCTTTGCATTTTATTATATCTATTTATAGACGTAAAGCCCTTGGGTGGAAGGAAGTATGTATTTTTGTTAATGAATTAAGGGATTAAAAAGGGGAAAGTACAATTTTTTTGGAATTTTCATTAATATTGAGTTATAATAAGCAGGTTTATTAAGATTTCATGCAAATCTCAACAAGTGTTTAGTGAGCTTTTGGTAAGCTTTAAAGCTTAAGAAACTTTAAAGACGGATGAAAACTTAATTTTATTAAAATAATTTGTTATATTTTAGGATTTGTTACGTTTTAAATATTTATTAAAAAATTATGTCAATGAAAATATCTAGGAAGTTTTCATTAGTTTTAAAGATTAGCAAGCTTCGGAGTTCCATAAAACCTTTTGTAACATTAATTTATTTATTAAATAATTAAAATACTGGAAGTGTCTAAGGAGCTTTCGCATGAAAGTTTAGTCTTATTAACATAATTTATTATATTTCGGAAATAATAATTTATCCGAAAAGAAAATAATTAAGCTTTGAAGGTTCGGTAGCTTCGAAGTGGTATAAAAACAAACTTTTATAAAGATAATTTGTTTTAATTCGGAAATAATAATTTAGTATGATTTAAAAATTATGAAATAATATATTGTTGAAAATGCCAAGGGAGCTTCAAATATTAAGAAGCTTCGAAGTCGTATGAAAGTATATTTTTTTGGATAATTTATTAAATTTCGAGAATAATGTTTTGCCAGAGAGCTTTCGTTAAGCTTTAAAGGTTAGGAAGTTTCGAAGTTCTGTGAACTTTGAACATAAATTTATTGTATTTTAGCGAAACTAATTTGCTATATTTTAAGGATTTATTAAATACATAATTTTTTAGACATAAGAAAGCTTTCGAGAGAGAAAGAACGTTAGATTTTAGACCATTGGTAATACTGTTTATACAGTATATTCTAGGACTGAGTCGATTTAAAAAAATTTATTAAACCAGTAATTACAATTCTTTCAAAACTTTCAAAATAGGCTCCTTCTGCGTCGATGCAGCGCTGCCAGCGCGATTTCCAACCATTGAAGGCATCACGAAAGGCATTCTCCGGAATAGCCTTAGAGCCGAAGTGGATGCTGCTTGGATCCCCTCTGTCGGAATCCCCACTCCCCACTCGGAAGATTGTCTCTTTCTATGACTCATCACCTGTCGGAATACCCATTCGGAAGATTGCCTCGTTGTCTCGGGATCATACTCAAAAATCCATGCCTCGTTACCTGTGATTACGTTATTCAAAAATTGGGGGTCACTTTCACACATGTTCAAATTTTCTTGGCATCCTTCCCCTCGCCGCAATTTCTGGTCTTCAGTGAGTACTTTGGGACCATCTTCACGCACACCTTGCGCATGTTCAAGTGCTCCGTCAGAATGTCATGAACCATAGATTTTGATAAATTTAACACCTGGGCAATTAAACAAATACTTAGTCGACGGTCTGAGTTCAAAACTTTGGGCACACCAGTCACATTGTCGGTTGTTGTCGAAGTCCAGGCCTCCCAGCACGGTCTTCATCAGCGACCTCTTCCCGGCCCTCCAAAAAGGCCAGGTGCCACCGAAACACACCACTTCTTGCTAAAGCATGATCTGGGTAAGCCTGCTTGATTATATCAAACGTCTCTGTCGCAGATTTACCGAGTTTCACACAGAATTTAATCGCTGCATTTCGACTTGCACCACTCACAGAAACACGTCGCGAGAAAATGTTTGTTCTGACTCTCCAGGTGCTCGGAGACAACTGACCTGCCGCTCCATTGTTAGCTAGGAACGCCCTCTACCGAATCCGGTCGGTACGCGCACGCTCCGAAGTACAGTCGCAGCGAAAGAAAAACAGTTCTAATACTTTCCGGCCTTAGGAAGGCCAACCAGTTCAGAGCAACTATATTCTGAGTAAAATTGAAGTCGAAATGAAAATAAGTGGGCTGCTTTTTGGTTTAAAGTATGTCAAAAACATACCCCTCAACTTTAGGTATGGTAAAATGTTGTTGTGAACTTTTAAAGGGTATCATTCTTCTTGTTTTGCCATTTAGACATTTTTAGCCTAGCTGCCACCAACTAAAGGGAAACCAGGTTCCATTCCACTATATATTTTGAGTATATGGGACTGCTTTTTTATCCACTACCCCCTCCTGGTACCCTCAAATAACTGGAGCCTATTTTTCTGCCGCTGAAGTATCTCGATGTCATCATTAAGTTTGTCTTTGGACTTAGTCACCGCCTGCGCTTATATACTCCTTTTCCATGGGTCTAAAGAACTGTAATAGACCCGTATTCATGTACCACCAAGTACTGTCAACTATTTAGGGGAATATTTTCTGCTGCTACATCAACACTATTGTTAATAAAGTAACCTACCCAAAATGAATTGCGCGAATCAAAAAAAAAATTAAAAAATATATATATGATTGAATGAATGGAATTGCCACTTTTTGGGCAAGAACTTGCTCATGAGTCGTCCATTTAACTCTGTTAATGACAATAGTATCGAAAACGTGAATAACAGTAGCTGCAAATCGTCGTGTCAGAGAGAGAGATAGCATCGTCATTAGAGATATAGCAGATCGACTTAACCATTTGATTAATATTTTAAGTATGAAGCGTGTTAATGCTAGACTTGAATCAGAAGACCTGAATGTTTTGCAAAAGGGACTTCGAGTAAAGGTCGAAGAAGAGATGCTTGATAACGCAGCTGAGAATCCGACAGTCAACAAATGTGTTACTATAGAAAATGGGGTGGGTTTATCAATAAGACTTCAAAACTGTCTATCAATCTAGCGATTGACGCTGCAAAATGCACCGAAACCGACAAAAGTTCGGTCAAAAATCAAATAGATGCTTATCGTCTTCTTTGATTACCGTGATGTAGTTCACCACCAATTCATTTCACTAGATCAAATGGTCAATAAGGAATACTACTTGACAGTTTTGAGAAGCCTATATAAGGTAGCTCGTTCTAAACGACCAGATTTAGGGAAATAAAATCCATGCGTTTTCAGGAGGCTAATGCCCTCCATCAGAAATTTGCTCCAACATTCTACGAATTTCGTCACTTTACCTCAAGTTTACATCGAAACTATTTTCGTTGGTTTTTAAAGCGATATCTGCTATTTAAAAGGCCCAATGAAAGTGGTCTGAGTTCCAAAGCAGATTTGATAGTATTAGCGCCTTTATAATTTGGTTTAGTTTGCCATCATCTCACATTTTTTCAATAGTAAAATCCTAAATTCCCGAATACCGCAACCAAATGAGTGGCCAGCGGTCTGACACAATCAATCAACAATCACTATGCGAAAGAACAACTACAACAGGGCAACAGCAGTCTGCAGCAAAACAAGTTAAATGGAAATTTCGTATTCCCGTGTCATATCCAGTGGTTTTCGCTGGGAAGTGTGAATTTTTTCGACACTATTTTTCACAAATAAAATAAGCACGTGACACAGTGATAAAATTCATACTCACCTTTATATATCTATGTATGAAAGGCAGCATTTCTGACACATGAGAAAAAATATCTCGACGAATTTCAGTTTTGGACAACAATTGTTGACTACCAGCGGCTAATTTTCACCGATTTACATTCTCAACCGAGTATCAGCTGCGTTGGTTTTGCGGTTTTTACTCTTTACCACACTTTGTGTATGTGTGTGTTTGTGCTTCCGTACTCGTCTGCATGTAAATTGTGTTTTCGATGTTGTTTTCCGGTTCGTGAAATTTTGTATAGTAATTTGTGGAAATTGTGTCGGAGCGAATGCATGCGCCTGCTGGCTGGTCCGGAAGGCAACGTTTGGTTGACGTGTCGGCCGGGGCTGATGAAATAAGTTGACGAATTTTATTTTGTTAACTGGTGTGAGAGAGGTTATAATTTGATAGAAAACTTTTAATTATTATAGAGAGAGCTCTTGAGGCCTTAAAGACATACGTGTTCGAATGTGGTTGTTTGGGGTTTGGGTTAAATCACTTGGTAGATTATGTGGTTCAAATAAATTATTTTTCGATATAAATGTTTCTCCCTAAATTTTATTTTGGAAACTCAATTGGTTCCAATGATAACTTCTAATTTTGTTGCTTCAGTAGATAAAATGACAATTTTCGAACAAAGGAAGAAAGAAACTCAATGAGTTCAAAGCATTTTGTCAAAACATGATGACGTTAAAAAAAATTGTCTTTAATTGTCTGTGCCTCAGAGATCAATCCAAAAATCCTAACCTAACCCCCCGATTATGGTAGAGTTGAACATTTCACAAACTGTTTATCAGTATAAGTCATTTAAAATAGAGGGAAGTTTAGAAAAGCCCCACAAGTATTTGGATATACTTAACAATAGAGTTGCCACCAACCGTAAAACTTAAAAAAATGAAAATTCAAGAAAATCTGTAAGTCAGCTTAAGTGTACTTTTTGAAAAGTTTTAATAAAAATATAATTTTAATGATGGTTGCCACCTTTTTCGTTTTATTATGAGTAAAAAAGTTGTATTATTAACGGTAAGTGACTGTTCTCTAAGAGAGAGATAACGTTTCTGTGTAGAACAGTTTTGAAAATCTAACATCCAATCAGTTTTCCACGTCGCTCTCCAACTTATCCTTCCAACGGAGTGAAGGTCTTCCACTCCCTCTGTTTCCACCAGCGGTTACTATACTAAACACGTTAAAAGCTGGAGTGCTTTGGCCATTCGAACGCCATAATTTTGACGCCATTAATGTTAGTTATGACACTTTATAGATTTTCGGTTAATAGCGTTTTGTGGGCGTGGCAGTGATTCGACTATGCCCATCTGCGAACTCGTAATTTTCCTTGTAGTAGTGAACCCGCAAACCTAGTTTCATATAGATATCATGGTTCTTACTCAAATTACTGTTGTGAAAAACAAAAACAAGAAATAAGGAAAGGCTAAGTTCGAGTGTAACTGAGAATGTCATACTCTTACAACTTTCTGCGATCAAAGCCAGGGAAATACCTTCAAGTACACTATTATTAGGAAGGGATTCTCATCGAATTTCTAGAATATGCCTGTCAGATTGACCGATATTTTCGACAAAAAATTTGTAACTGGAACTTTGATCCATAAATTCGGATTCTGGGGATTTGAAAATTTAGGTTGGATTTTGACAAATTGGTTATAAGGTGGTCTACTTTAGGCGCACTATTCGGGCGAAGTTTTATCCCGATACATTTATAGGTGCTAGATATGTATTTTGGAAAATGAAATAATCAGATGATATTTTAAATAGGATATATGGGAAATAGACGGGTTCGTAGTCTGATTTGGTTTGTTTTCGCACTGGAAATAAGGACTATAAGGCAACATTATTTACCAAATTTGGTCGAAATCCGTCGAGAGGATTCTCAGATATAGATTTTCACCGAAATGTGGGTGGTGCCACCCACATCATTAATGTTTGACCTCGCCTCTTATTTTTTATACCCTTTGTACCATTCCAAATGCACATTTTAATCCCTTTGTATTTATTTATTGATTTATCGAGATTTTAGTAGTTTTTAACGGAAAAGTTATAAGAGGTTTGGGCGGGGTTATTACCCGATTTCATCCATTTTACAGTGTCGGTTGTGGTACTGGTGTGATTTGTCCTGAGCGAATTTGGATGTTGTACCATAAGCGGCTTAGGAGATATGTAAATTGAAATTCTTAGACGGCGGGTTCTAACTCGCTTTTTAAGGTACGCTCATATCTCCGATACGATACCGAATCAACATCAAATTTTCGTAAAGTATTCTCAAGTCTATCAATAGCGACGATGTGATTTTTTTAGCTTGTGGCGGCTATGTTTGTTTAGGGACTTATGTAAAATTTTGCCAGTGTGTTCATCAGGTCACGTTTCACATTGGAACAATGCTTGGAATTTATTAATTGTTATTGATGTACACTTTTTCCTAATAGACTAATACTAAATTAGGAGTTTAACTGCCTTAATTAAGTCTGAAGAAAAACTATGAGAGAGACTCTTTGTAAGGATACTAATTTTTGACTGTTCTCTCTTTTTTCAATCGAATATCACCAACGCAAATACGAAATCATCAGGGAAACACAATAATTACACTAGTTTACCGTAATTTTGCGAATGTGATGATAAAAGCTGTTCTTTGCTAATTTTGGATTACTAAAATCGAAAATGGCAGTGAAAATTTTGCAGCACGTATAATTTTTTGTGTTGCAGTCAAAGGATACAGAAGTCAAACCACCACAATTTGCTAAAATGACAAAAATAGCTGTACGAGATGGAACATTTTTGAATTTAAATTCGTAATCAGCACACCTCAAATACCCACGACCTCTTAGAAGACCAGTCGCAAACTTTTCCTTCCGTTTTGTTGAGTAGTTTAATCTTTGAAAACAAACTGAACTATAATACCGGGTTCCAAACGATTTTAACACATTTCATTACACACTTGTCAACAAGTACGCTTGAATAAGTTTATTTCTACTGTTTAACTTTCTCCAGCAATGCGAAAAACGCCCCGCATACGCACAGGACCATTGAAGTGACAAATAAAATGCAAAATTATTGTTTTCCACGCGCCAAACCAAAATTTTCATCAACTTCAAGCTTGGTTAACTGCCTATTACCACGCTTGAGTGGTCGGTTGGCTGCCTAGCGAACTGCAAATATGAATATTGCCGAGCAATGCAATGCGGAGGCGCACTCGCGGCGCTCACACCCTGCAGCTAACGGTGTTGATAACGTTGACATCATCAGTCGAGCGTTGGAAAATTTGGCCGAAAAATTTTCCGGCAATACAAACGACAACAGGCGGCGATTTAGTAAAGCAGAGCGGTGATGTAAGCGCAAAGCGAAATGCGGAAAAGAAAACAAGTAAAAGCAAAAGCAATAAACAAAAACAATAAGCAAGCGCATAAAAACAAAATAGCGTCATTTTAATGACCTCAAGCTGTGAAATTTTTCGTTGCTCAAAGCGAGAGAGGAGGTGGGGCGTACGGATTGAGCAGAGCTAAGCTACTTTTGCTGCAGTTCGCGCAAGGATATATTGTATGCATGATTTTAGGTATGTATTTATATGCTATATGTCCGTATGTATTTATGTACGTTTATATGTTTGCGCGGGTGCGGAGAATGAGTGGCGCCATTTTGCAGACAGTTTATGACTTCATTGCACATTAATTTTATTTTGTTTTTGTAGACTTTGTTGCTTGCCAAGTGATGGTTGGCGTTTTCTTTTTTGTGTCAAAATAAATGTGGGTGGGCGTAATATGGGTTGATGAACCTAAAAAATCTATAGCCAAATTGTCGAATTCTCAACTCCCCTCGTTAAATTGTAAAGTTTTTAAATTTTTTTGCCTTTGACATTTTTGCCGCTTCCTGCATGGCAGCGCATAGAAATGGGAAATTTAGACTCAAGCAATAAGTTTTTTGCTTGCATATGTGGGAGGGTGGTCCGATAAGTATTTATGCTACAAAAGAATTTTTTTTTTTAGCTCGAAAGACTTTCAACATAATACTCTAACATCTTTGAAATTTTTTTGCGGGTCTGCAGTTTAACTCATCTAGTCCCTTCCACTGCGAAGCTGCTATATATCTAAGACAAGCTCTATATAAAGCTGTACAGAACCAGAGAAGGTGCTTCAGCAACTTTCTAATGCCTACTTCCCTGCACTTTTTGCATGTATCGTTGCTACTAATCCCCGTCCGGTTCGTATGCGATGCCGGTAAGTTGTGCTGTCATTGGGCCAACTATCGTCCGGCAGTTTTTTTTCACACCCTGTAGGTAAAAAACAATAGAGGTTCCTTCCTGGTTCTTGCATATGATCTTGGTCCTGAAGGTATTCCATCACACCTTGATCCGCATTTTAGCCCTTTCGAAAATATCATTATGTATCGTGTGTGACGGTTTACGTATCTCAACAACTATTTTGTTTCTTGGAGTGCTCTTTTGGCTTGGAACCCAGTATAAATGCAGCCACTACATCTACTGAAACCCTGCTTCTGAGGACATTCTCTGAAATAATGCGATATAAAATTATTGCCTAAATTGCCGTTTGACGATCGACGTATATATCGATCCTTTTATGTTGTTTCCTAAGCTGTTAGATATTTCAGTAGCTTTTTTAACCATAAGGAAGCCCGGAATATACTTCAGTATTCTGGAAGCATGAAGTGTCGCCTGAATATCCAATTGGCGCCACGTAGCGAAAAGAAGAAACGACTGGCGCGCGGTTGTTAACTCGGCTATAATCGCGTAAGCGGTGTCTACGACAATTAAGGAGAAGAATAAGTGTCGCCTGAGATCGAGATAAGAAAAATAGATGGCGGATTCCATACTATTAACCATTAATGGAACTTGTTTTATCTGTTGCAAGTTTCGCTGGAGAGTCGCATTCTCTTACGCCATCTGCTCTATTTTAACATTACCTTCACTCTCAGATAATGCGTGAGATCGTTTATTTTATCTACCAAACCTCAAACTTTTGTGGAGAATTTAATTAACGCCACCAGTCTAGCAACTGTGAGCCATAGAGACCTTGTGAATTCCAGAAAATGGTGGGCATTATGTTCATTTTCTGGACGACAGGCTACCTTTGTCTCAGATGAGTCCTATTGGATCCATGCTTTGTCGACGATTACACTACGGTATATAAAATACTTGGGAATGCGCTCAAATATTGTCAAGCACTATTGTAAAGGAGTCTCACGTATTATGTTTCTCGTCTGGAAGCAAACGTTGCACCCATCTCGCCGACAGGTTTCTTTGTTCAATATTTATTGCAGGATATGACCAACACAGTCTTTTGAAATGCCTACGGTCTCAGCTATCTCGCGCATCTTTAGTCGGTGGTGTGCGAATTTAAGATCATGGACTTCTGCCCCTTTATCTGGACGTAGCTAATCAAAGACCGATTTTTGAACCTGCGCTGTTAAAGCAAAACTACGGGTCTGATTCAGTTGAAATTGTGACGGTAGCCGTCTACGAGGACTATGCGATAAGAAAATTTCTGCGATAGTGGGAATGGGTCTAAGTATTTACTGGACCACTCTCGTACTTGCATAGTTTGGTAGCACATTTTAATGAGTCCAATGAGTAGTGGCAAGTGAAGCGTGTGGCAACCCAAAACGCCTACCGAAACTTTTTGCATAAACAAAGCAAACAATTATTTCGACTTTTAATGGTGTCAACTTTTCGACACTTATTTGCATTTCTTGCCTTCATATTGCCAAACGTAGTTGTGGAAATGTGGCAGCATTGTTTGAGCGTAGAAGTGAAGTTCTTTCTGTTATTAAAAGCTCAATTTTATGCTCGACAAAAAGTGGTTTGCTTTGCAGCGTTGTTGCTATGTGCGCTATGCCTCGTTATGTTGTGCTGTGTTGTGTTCAAATGCCATAAAGTATTTAGTTGGCATGTCATTGGGAGTATTAAAAAGCAATTGTGTGTATATTAAATTACTCCATTAGGTAAAGAAGGCTGAGAGGATTAAAAATGATTTTTACAACTTGATAATGTGCGTATTTGTTGGGGGAAATCGTGCGTGCGGTACTATTGTTAATTAAGTAAATTATGATAATGGGAATGTCGTCCGTTCTCTGCCGTTGATGTGTAACGAACTTCGAAACTCTCACGTTATTAAAAAAATATTTTACTCAAAAAATTTTCATAGGGTAGATTTACTTTTTAGTGTTTTCGCGATTTCAAAAGTAAGTAAATAAGTCTTTTCATTATCTTCCAAAGGCAGGACCTAAAAACTTAGAAGTGGACTGAATAAAACAATTAAGCTCTAAGACTTTCTTCATAATTGTACAATTCTTAATTTATTCTTCAAAATCTATGTCGTCCACTTGAAAGTAATCTCATGTGACCCAATATAATTGTGCCAACGTTTTTCCCAATCCTCGAAACAGTTGTTGAAGTCAATTTCCAGAATAGCCTTCAATGCGCGTATCGATTCACGTTTAATGGTTTCAATTCATTCAAAACGATTTCTCCGAAGCGGTCGTTTGAGTTTTCTGAATAAACAGAAGCCACACGGAGCTAAATCAGACGAATACGATGATTGAAGCACGCTATTGGTTTCTAATTTGGCGATAACTTCTCAAAGAATCAATGCAAAAAATTTATTGTAACTTCTTTGTTGATTGATTTCAGACGCCTCTGACAGTCATACCTACTTAGAAAAAAAATATTTCGTTGAATGGCTTTTCTCGCGTAATTAATTGTCTTATAGGACATTCGCGAAGAAAATGTTAAAACTGTATGTGATGAAATTATCAAGCTTACCGCATGAGATCTGATCGGGCAGTGGATATCCATAACTATTAAAGGTGAACTTTGCGGAGGATGAAAAGACCTTCAGATCTCTTATCCCAACGAAGCATCCACTAAGGAGCTCCTACTTGTTCACATTCTACAACTAGATAGACGGAAGTACCTAACCTAGGAAGCTCTTCAGCGTTTCAGTTTTCTCCAATTCCACTGTGGCTAGTCCCCCAAACCTGTCCAATCATTAAGTATTTCAATGGTAAATATAAAAAGTCTACACATCACTTCACTAGTTTCGAGCCAGAGAACTCGGGGCTTGTATCGCTGCATTATTATCAGAGTTCATAGTCACCACTCTGGAGGAGGATGCGTTTTGAAGCAGTAAATTTACTGCCATCTTAATGCCAGACACTTCTGCTTGGCAAGCTCTGCATTCATACAAGATTATAGACTTGACTATGTTTTCATAGATTCACATAACTATTTTTGGTGAGAAACTCAAATCTTCTACCAAACAAAAATCTAGGACAAACAATGTATTCCATCCTCTTTCCTTGATATTGAGATTTCAAGAGAGCTTTTTGTCTACGATGAACCCTAGTTTTTAAATATCTCCAAAGATCAGTGTTATGTTTCGGTCATCGAACATAGATGCGCTAGCAAGTTCATATTCTTCTTCTTCTTTACTGGCGTAGAAACCACTTACGCGATTATAGCCGAGTTAACAACAGCGCGCCAGTCGTCTCTTCTTTTCGCAAGGTGGCACCAATTGGAGATTCCAAGCGAAGCTAGGTCCTTCTCCACCTGGTCCTTTCAACGGAGTGGAGGTCTCTTCCTCTGCTTCCCCCGGCGGGTACTGCATCGAATACTCTTAGAGCTGAATAGGCATATTTGATATATGATGTCCTATGTAAAGAACTATAGACTATTTATAATCCAGTGCTAATTATCAATTATCCGAATGAAAACGAATGATTTTTTTAAGGGTAAAGTAAAATTCAGGAAGTGGCTATAAGCTCTGAAATTTTGCAACAAAATTATCATTAATCGTAACAGTGTAAGTAAGCACATCATGTTGCATTAAAGCGGCAAATCCCTTTTACATGCATTCCGGTTTATCGGCTTGACAGCCTTGATGTATGCTACGATTGGTAGAGAGCAAGAAGTGTGGGTAAGACCCTGCTGCTTAGTTTCTTTCAGTAAATGATGTGTGAAATGCAGCTTTGCTCGATGCAATAGACTATGAACGAAAGCTTTCGAAGCAAGCGGGTAGCCAAATGAGAGAATGGGTGAGCATTAGCTCGGATAGAGTTGCAGTATGCATCAGCATGCGAGTACATTTGCAACAGCGCCGAATGATTGAATTTTTATGCTGCTGCGACGTTGAGTACTCAAATTTGAATATCCCCATTTAAGAGCGCATACACATTCACATACATACGTACATATGTCTATGTATATGTAAATCTACACACGTGTGCGCATACTTTGATGTGCACTCCCACAGGATTGCTTTCTCCCACACTTTCGCTTTGAGTTGTGTCTTTTAAATTCGCTGCATTCTCGGCATGCGTGGACGTAGTAAGCGAGTGCCTAAGCGCTTAGCATAGGTAATAGCTTTATTTCATATTCCAGTCACGTTTAGCCACTTGAGCGATTTTTGCGTCAACACGAAAGCACCTTAATGTAGCCACCTACATTTGTATAGGGACATAGCCGCCTGTCGATTGCTTTTCTCTTGGCGAATGCTCAGTTTGATTTCTCGCCGCCTTCGACACATCGTCCGTATGTCACTTTTTAAAACGATTCATAGGCGCTGGGCGTTTATTCAATTTATGTGCTTTTTAATGTATTTATATTTAACTAGATTTTCTCAATTTTCTAATTTAGAATTTACTTGGAATTGCTGATGTTTGTTTGAGGAGGAAATAAAATATTAAATATTTTTCTACATAAAACTTCGTTTCTTCTCAAGGTTTTCATTTCCTTCTGAGAAGAAACATTATCTAATCATGGATCATTTAGTTTAAAAAATGAATCGATGTACAAGTATAAGTAAGTTTACGCAAAGAAGGTCTCTTTCTTCTTCAGTTACTATTTGTACGAAAAGCGTTCATTATTTTCAGAACTGAAGATATTGCAACTCTTCATAACTGTTCTGCCGACATGATTAAGCTAATTTAGCTGTTATTTTTTATTTGAAGATATGATATTTATGAAGTGCGGTTCAGTTCATATTTCAAATATTTTTTTCTTCGAAAGCTTCAAGAGCTGCCACCTGTTATCATACTCCATTTATATTTAAGTACATTAAGGATCTATTATACCTCTTTTAAGTCTTAGTTTTGTGAGTCGAAAGTAGGTACTTCCACCTAAACCTGCCTAATTATGAAGTAATTCGTTCCAGAAGATAGTCTCCACAAAGGTCAGTGAGCTCAAAGCTGGTAGCGCATTGATACTATTAAAATAGATGATTGCCGATCTAGATGAGACTACGTTTTGATTTACTGCGCCTTTAATGACAGTAATTTATGCTTGAAAGACGCTGCAGTGGTTAGATAGCTTGAAACTGGAGTTAACTGATAAATCCCGAAGTATTTTCCAATACTCCCCGCTCTCACCGATCCCAAAGAACCTCATCGGTCCTCTTCTCTAGCGACTTCCTCTCTCTCATAAGTAAGATAGAGAAGATAGTTGCATTCATGAGCCGGGAACGCATATCGATAGCTATGGTCAAAGAAACGCTCTCAGATCTTCTGAGTTGAGCAGGTTTCAACGTTATACGTAAGGATCGCGAGCGAGATAATGATGGAGGCCTAGCCTACATACTGCATAACACCGATGTCGACATCGACCGCAGGTAATAGCTATCCAACTAGGCTTGTTGAGAGTAAGCTTCTTAATCAAGTTCCTCAACTTGTCGAAACCGGTTTTTGGTCCATATTCACTTAGGCAACGTTGTTCAGAGTAATTCGCATAATATTTTTCCCATAAGGGATTTTATAGTAAAATAATCGATCCGCTCGTCTTAGTGAAAACATCCTGGCTCGCTATGACCTGAAAAGACTTGTCAAGTGCGTTCGAACTTAACGGTTATGCATACTGTGTTTTTCGACTTTAATGATCTAGTACTTCATGAATTCTTGCCTCAAGGTCAAAGGGTCGATACGGAGTATCACTTACAACTTCATCGTCGTCTGCGTGAAGCAAACCAAACACGGATGCGGATTTGTGGAATTCGTTCAATTCATGACTTTTGCACAACGATGGTTACGTTATGACATTTTCGATATAAGGTGATGGAATGTCCAAACCTCCTCTTGTCCAATTGCTCAAATGATTTATTCCTAATATTTATGTACGTATGTAAATTCATTGACATTCATTATTAAAAGTGACTTAATTTAAATGAATATTTAATTATTTTAATACGTGTAAATCAGCGTATCATAATAAACAAACACATTACTGCAAAAACAAATACTTTGGCAACATTTCAGCCACAATTGCAGAACATTTTCAATTTTCATTTTGCTTGTGGACATACCATATTAATAAAATGCAAATAAAGCAGACACATTTAATATGTTTATTATATCATTGCTCCATTAATACTGATTGTCATAATACATTAAATTTTGCTGCAAACATACACATACAGACATGTATGATAACATATTTTTAACTGAATTATGTAGATACGAGGCACGCAATGTGACCGCAAAATGCTATTTATTTATGCAGTTTGAGATTTTTTGCGGGTTTCAAAATACATATCAGTAAATGTTTAATAAAATGTATATTATATACTTATAAATATGGTATTTTTTACATATAAATAAATTATTGTGTATAAATTGTTGTTGATTTATTTTGAAAATAATATATTTTATTAGTGGCATTAAATATGTATCAGAACAGACCACAAATATGAGAGATATTAAACCATTGTAGATAATAATTCTCTATTCAAATAATATATGTAATAAAAGCTTGATAATTGGCATTTAAACAGATTTGTTAAAAAAGAAGCTTAAAATAATAACAATAAAATTTTGTTATAAATAAGTCCGACCAAAACCCATGTTGTTTCACTTTAGCAAGGATTAATCAAGCGCCAATAGAAATATGGGAATACAATTTCGTAGAAATAGTGCCTCTAAGATGTGGCAACTGTCATCGACAAAATGTCGAATAAGATTTGATTCTTTCAAACCAACTGAAATCGAGAATGAACACTTCCTGTGCCTCTTTCTGACTTATATTGAAAAAATCGGTCAGTTTGCAAAACCCTTAAATAAAATAAATTAATATCTTTTTCTGATAGCAATTTGGTACCAAAAATGAATAAAATCAGTTATTCTCTTTGCTGACAAATATATGTCAAAAATAATGATTTTCGAATTTCCATTTAAAATCGGTCCTTAAATTACCTTGGTTATATGTAGATATGCAGCCATCTTCTGAATGCTTATAATTTGGATTATTTGTAAACTTATCACAGTGTGTCAAATTCAATGACAGTGTTTGTCAAACTAGTGAGTGATAGGTTGTCATTCAACTTCTATACTGCTGACGAGATTTCAACTCAATTAAAATTTTTAACTTCTATTGCGTTTACATATTTTGTATCATATTTTCGATAGAAACCCAAGTTCAATGTCTTTTCAGCGTGAGTAAATTTGGTATATTGAAATTTCGGACATTAGTCGGTGCGCAGATCACCCTCCTATAATAAATATTTGTATGGCATATAACAAGAACATAGAGATGATGGATAGGATTTGGAAAATATTTCGGCCCTAGTGCCACTTTGCTGATAGATTTTTACCCAGATATACCACTGGTACTATATAAAGCCTTTAGTATTTTTTCTAAACATAAACATATGCAAATCTTTTATATTTTTGTTGTTTCTTGCTTATGAGAAATTAAAAGTGGCAAAATGTTGTGGTTCTCCGTAGATCATAACTCTGATTCTTCTCATAGTAAAACAGAAGTGTAGATCTAGAAAGATCGCACATGGACTGCTATATGTAGCCCATTGCGAAACCATAGACAAGAAGAACTCCTGTGTTCGAACTTATAAATTAGCAAAAATGTTTAGTTGCTAATTAATTTGCACAATCGTTTATTTTCCATTTCTGCCAGTTTGGTGGAATATCTGAAAGTGTTGAGTTGTTTCCACCTTGTATTCCTTTATTAAACTTTTGCAGATGACGTCTGGTTAAATTCACAGTCATATAGCATCGGCGCCAATAGAACAATGGCTTGTTAAAACCCCCCACAACTAGGGAGGGGCTAGCCTAGATCTCTTGCGATTGATCTTGGGCCAAAAGTGTTATGCGACAGCGTATATACCGATAGTGGACTACCGCTGGCCCATCTCCCGCAAAGCGCAGATGTTTAGGAGTAGAACACAAGAGAATAGGAAAGCACCAACCCGTTCCCATATTACTGATAGCGGTCTTTACCTTGCAATTTCCTGCGATTCCGCTGTGGTCTGCAACCCATATTATTTTTATCACAAAGAGACTCTATGTTATTGATAACGAGGTTACGAATTCCTTGACGAATCTTGAGTGCATCCACCCTTAATGAATTCTAGGCTAGTATCACCGCCTTGCTATATAAGTAGATGGTCACTTCTCTGAAGGTGGTTGCAATGGTCAGGAAGTCTGAAGCTGGATTTGATAGAGAGATCTTGACAGTAAACACCTAAAGCAACCTTCCCCCCAGCTTTGACCATCCTCTCCTTCAACGGCTTCTTCCATCCTTAACTAGCTCGCCGGTATATGGGCAGAGAAGGAGCTGCCAGCATCGGTTTGACGAGGTGTTCCGGTATTAAGTTAAAGTGTGTGAGAATTTCCGAGGGTTCAGATACGTGTTCTTTTGGGAGCCCAGATTCCCTGAGGCTGATAGCAATTTTCGGAGCCATACAAGATTGCGTACATAGTGCCCGTAGACATTGTCGGAAGGTGTATGGCTCCGAGAGTTGCTATCAGACTCAGAGAATCTATAGAATAAATAGAAGTGCTATGGTCGCAGTGGAGGCTAGTGCACCACACATGCTGAAGAACACCACCCGTTAAACGCTCTCGACTTTCTTTTTAAGTGTGGTACTATGGTGTCGTAAAGTCAGAGGACCCCAGCTTTTGCCAATGGTTCCTCTGTAGCAGTATAAGGCAATCAATGCCTTTTTTACTATAGATATCCTAGATATTTCACTATATTCGCCGGTTATAGACGGTGTCACCGGGGTCTTGTATCTTCTAGTAAATAAAACCATCTAGGCTTTATTTGGGTTGATGGCTACTGTCCAATTCGTTACAACGCGGATATACTCTTGCGTCGATTCGTACAAGATACTCAGGAACTTTCCTTTGATTATAGTGCTACATCGTCTGCATAGGCAATTACTCGGCAGCCGTCTTTTAAGCAGGTCGTTAACGACCAGAATTTATACATAAACGAGGAGAGAACTCCACCGTGTATGGTTCCCCTGCTCACATTTCGTCGAGAACGTGCATTGCTCCATTCCGTTTTAATCACTCTGTTGCACAGGAGACTAAAAATAAGGTTTTTGAGTTTTGATTCAACTCCAAGACCGACCAGAATACAAGATGCCTTCCAAAGTAAACAGGGCTTTTTGAATCTAGAACCCTCTGGTAGGGCCATCTATATGTCGACTGGTGCGTTAGAATCTGCTGTCTTTATCGATTGTCCAGTGAGAATTTCATGACATTTCCTTGATGGGAAGTGAAGTTATTGTGTTTTAAGTGTCGGTATGTGTGTGTTATCGGTGCAAAAATGAGCTTCTAACAAAGAGCCAAATTAAATTTTGCTTTAAAATTGGTAAAACTTTTAACGAAACGTTTCACTTGATGAAACAAGTTGATGGCGATGGTTGTCTTTCCCGTAGCAGAGTGCACGAGTCGTTTTAACGTTTTCAAAGTGGTCGTGAGGACATAAATGACGATCAATATGTGGGCCAGTCAAAATACGTGGTCACCGGAAATTTCAACGAAACTGTGCATGAATCCATCAAAAATTCAGACGAAATCATCATTGAAATTCATGGAAATGGAATTCAACATCTCCAAAACATCAATTTATCGCATTTTGAACGAAAATTTGGACCAACGAAAGGTGTGTGCATGGTTTGTTCCGCACAAATTGACTGACGACCAAATATTGCTTAGAATCCAACATTCGATCGACGCTCGTGACTGATTATTTGACCAAAAATCGCATTTAAACCATGCTTCCTTTTCGGAAAAGTGCATTTGCCCTTAAAGGGAAAACGTTATGCAGACGTTGAGGCCATTCAAAAAGCTTGCACCGGTATATTGGCGGCCATAACGGCCAACGAGCTAAAACACTCGTTCGACATGATTTTGGACCATGAAAAACGCTGTATTGAAGCAGAAGGAGACTGTTTTGAATAAAATAAATTGATTTTGCTGAAAAACCTCGCGACGTGTGGAATTAGATCTTTGGCATTAAATTATCTTTTATTTAATCTAAAAAAACTAAGAAGATTCAAGTTTTAACAGATTTTAAACAACATAAAGTAAACTTTTTTTGACCAAAAAACACTTTTTTTTAATTTTTAAAAAATTTGTAAAATTTTACCCTTTTTTTTAGAATATTTTACTATAACTAGAAGATAAATTATTAAAAAATATGAATATCTTTGAATTTTTTGTTTCCGATAGAAATTGCGACCTGCATCCTGCCCGCCGTCCGACAAATGTACATGCGACATGCATCGGGCAATTGCTTCCCAAAGGCGAATGATGTTTAAATATGTAACTATTTCTTTCCCTCCCAAAAAAATCCTCAAAAAAATCGATTGTTTAAGCCTCTAAAGCAGGCTCTCCCCTTAAACTATCCTTCGCAGTGCCTTGCGTGGGTTTTTCAACCCAAATTCAGCCCACACTGAAGGATCGTCGGTTCTTCTGTTGCTAGCTGTCCATTAGCTTTATTTCCAAACCACCACCGCTTCTTCTTCTTCTTTACTGGCGTAGAAACCGCTTACGCGATTATAGCCGAGTCAGCAACAGCGCGCTAGTCGTATCTTCTCTTCGCTACGGGGCGCCAATTGGATATTCCAAGCGAAGCCAGTCCTTCTCCACTTGATCCTTCCAACGGAGTGGAGGTCTTCCTCTACTTCCCACGGCGGGTACTGCGTCGAATACTTTCAAAGCTGGAGTGTGTAACGTGGCTTTTACCACCTTACAATAATTTACTTCAACACTGTACATCATTTAACCTTACCATACCTCAATATAGAGCTTTCCACCATACTAGAATTATCCTACACGTACTAAACTTTACCTCACCGCATTGACCAAACAGAGAACGTCTATCCAGAGAACATAAAACATAGAGAAGGTGCAAATCGAAATCTGTATGATGTTCGATTGGACGGCTAACAGAACTTATAAGATTGCGACAGGGAATTCACCATTCTCGTTGCTATTTAACAGAAATGACCACGTTCTCTGGCAGAAATATATGTAAAACGACTGAATTCATGCGAGAATATATAAAGAGATATGGCATATACATATGTATATTATTCCTTTCTCACATTTGTCTTGTTTGTTTACGAACACATTTTTTTGGCATCTACGTTGTCACGGGCAACCAAGGGCAAAAAAAAAATAAAGTAATGGCCGCCGATTGTCCCCGCTTTCCTTGCCGCTGTGACAGTTTCGCCTACAAACGTGCGTAAATATGTATGTATGTTACGTATGATCGTGAATACATATCGACGCAGATTTTTGCGAGAAGTACCAGAAAGTTGTGCAATTTATGATTTTTAGCTTTTGCCATCGTCGCGAAAAGACGACTTGTTGGCAAAGGCATGCTCGGGGAGATGTTACGGCGTCTGTTTTTATGAATGAAGCGAGGTCGCTTGTGGAATTTGCGCCTGCGTTTATGAATGAAATCGTTTTTGTTGTAAAATTTACTACATTTGTTCTTCGCCAATTCGGCTGCCATACTGACTTGTGATGCTTCTGCTATTTAGACGATTGTTGTTTTTGTAGAACAATGTTTCAATTTTTTGTTGGTGACATATTCATATGTGTACGCATATGTATGTTTGTATGCTTGTGCATTATTTGTTCGGCAATCTATACAAATATGTGTACATATAAGTATATATGAATGTATGAACATGCAAATCTTTTGCGCGCACATGTAATATATTGATAACTGATAAAATCATGATTTGAATTTCTGAACGCGCACATGCGTATACATGCATTCATACTAAAGGGCTGCATGAATACGCAAAAAACAAACTTTGAGTCACTGTCCAAAAATTTCAACTTGCACTCACTCACACAACGTAAAAATTAATTCTCATGTTTGGGTAAAATAAGGACCGAGTCTCATTAGTGAGAACAACAACGAGTTCGCTCAACTCATAGCATTCTCACAAGTAACGATCCACTCTCTGCAGAATTGGTCTACCAAAGCATTTCATTGTGTTGGTGTGATTTAATTCTGTGCAAGAAGGATGTTGGCTGAGTGAATGAAGTGCTGAATACAATACGACGACAGACGACAAACGACATCTGTCAAATATTAGAATACACACGTTCTTATGGACACTGTTATTTTCACGACGACACGACTACAACAACAGTTGTCGTTCTCGATAACTTCAATATTCTCCTATATTTGCCAACGACAGTAGGACGACAGTAGAATTGACAGTAGAATGGAAGATAGATAGATGAGGAAGAGTGATGATGCCACTAATATGTAAAAATGTAAAATTATTCACAGCTTTAACAAACTTGACGTTATTTTACAAACTAGAGCATAAAATAGCTCTATTAAACCATTTGTAATAACAATTGATAATTTAAAACAAATAAATTTACCTATTTACATATTTTTTGCATAAAAAATTTCACTTTGAACAAAATATTAAAATTTCATAAAGTGCAAGCTATTAGTATGGCCACAACGAAATTGTGTACATGCAAAATGGAGAGCTGTGTTGTCTTGTTCATGTAGTAGGATGCACAACGCCGTTTTCAGTTCACTGTCGTTCTGTCGTGTCGTGTCGTAAGCATTGTAAACAACATATGATGTTCGTGTGAATTAACCACTGTTAATTCGAGTTATTCTAGTTGCACGACTAGAAAGAAGTATGTAAATACGCATAGATAATTACATACGAATGTGGATAAAAAAAATGTTTCCAATATTCAATTTTATTGCAACTTTTCATGAAGTTTATTTAGGGATTAATAGATTTAACAAAATATTACAAAAAAATAAAAATATTTTAGAACTAAAACCTGTCCTTTGGAACAATTGATAAAAAACTCTTCTTAAATCACAAAATACATACAACTTTTAGTTCCAAAGTATCACAATTTTTATTAGTTCCATTCGCGTTCATTTCCAGTCCAATTAACTCATGTGTAAATATACCTATATATTATGCTGATAAACTGTCGATAAATCGTAAAAAAACATTAGGGAAAACCAAAAAACATCGTACGTGCGACGTACGAGTCTCTTTATATCGACTAACGAGAAACTTATACATATCATGAAATGAAATTGTAATGAAAAGCATCAAATACCATACATGGATACATATATTTTTTTATTTTATGTATTCTAAACTATAAAATAAAAAAGAAATTCACTTATACAACAAAAAAATATACACATAATTCTTGTATTAAAAAATAAAATATAAGGCCCTTCAGTCTCATATAACTTAAAAAAATTGCGCTATTAAAAACTTAAACAAAAAAGAAGCAATTCATTTATCTAACAAAAATATACAATATATACATAATTCATTTATTTAAAAAAAAATGTGTAAAACATTCACCAGTCTTTTTGAACTTAAAAATAATTTATTTAAAAAATTAATGACTTCAGAAATTTAGAAAAGATAATTATCAAATTTGTTTCCAATGTTGCACATGTGTTTCCTATTAGTTTAAACTCTAGAAATAATTAATTAATTTACATATTCGTATGTAAAAACATGATTTTTCCTAGAGTCACAGGGTTAAACCCAATAACACAACGCTTTTCAGAAAGTAAATTTTTGGCATTTGAGAATATTCTCTCAGACGAGGCACTACTAGCCGGTGTTGCTAAGATTTTTAAACTCAATTTTAAATTGGATTTGAAGGCTGAAGAAATCCTGAGAAAAGTTGTTCCTTATTATTTGAGAGAGAATTTAATTGACTACTTTCGTTATTGCTTTGATCTTGCTCAATAATCAATGCTTCTAGCATGTTTTTGCAATGTAGTTTTATATAATTTTTTTCTTCATTTGTAAACTGTAATAATTTATTAGTCGGTGGAAACAAAAACAAAGCAATTTTGTGAAAAAATGTTAAGTTTTTAATTACGACATCATTTATCAATGTGCTGGGTTTAATTTTTAACCATTTTATGCATTCTGAATCATCATCGCTATTTGTTTCACATATTCGTTTTAAAAAGTAAACATGCATAATAACTAAATTTAAAGTAGGGTAGTTATCTCCTTCTAATTCTTTTGATGTTTCTTCGAACTTTTTCAAAATATTTATTATATCTGTTAAAGTATTTAAGCTGATGTTACTTATTCTATGGGTCTGACTTTTTATCTGTAAAATGTTTATAATATCGATCCAATTGCTTTGAACAGATTGCAATAAATAATAGATTGAGTTCCATCTGGTTACAGAAAAACTTTTTAGTGTGGCTTTTAGTTGTGCATTAGCTCCAGACTTTTTAAAATATGTTACAAGTTTGATGTACTTTTTACATATTTCCCTTATATCTGAACACTCCTCAATAGATTTTTGAACTATGTTGTGCAGCATATGACTGACGCAGAATATGTGATCGTATGTACTAAATGCAGCTTTCATATTGGAGCCGCTGTCTGTAACAATTATCCCCTTATCAAGACTACAATCAAACTCCTTCAATGCCGCCTTCGTTTTTAAATATGAAACTTTCGCAAGTATAATGAAAAACTAAAAATTAAAAAAAAATACATATACATACAAGATTCAAAATCCATTGATCGAAAAGCAATAATCTTTATTCCAATTTTTCCGCTTTTTATATAGTGAATAGTCATAGACAAAAACGATTGTTTTAAATAATTATCGGTCCATAAATCTGAGGTAAGTCCAAAGGTACTAAGTTCACTTAGTTCTAATTTTAAGGAATCGTGGGCTATATGGTATAGATTGTCTATGTTTCTGGATATCGTTGTTGGATGAGGTAATAGTTGATCAGTATCTACGTTCGACCCATACTTAGCTCCAATTGAAAGTATTAGATCCGTATATTTTTTCAGTCCTGCATCTTCGATCATCTTGAATGGTCTGCAATTTTTAATGACCCATTCAGTGAATGTATCAGCAACATTTTTTTTTATGTCGTTGTCCACTAATACCTTTGGGTTATCCAAACGGTTTTTTAAATTTTTATAGCATTTATGTTTCACAAGGTTAGACGTGCTATTCATAAATTTAAAAACGCTGTTACAATTTTCGCATGCAACAACATCTCTTACCAAACTGCCGCTATTTTCAACCTTGCCAAAAATTTCCCAAACCTTGCCTTTCCCAGCTTCAATAACCACTGTATATTTCCCTTTCACTATATTATCCTTAATTTCATTAAGCTGCTGCCTTAGTACAGGTGTCGACTGGGTTGACGATGCAGATTCATCTATTTTTGTAAAACAGAGACACAGGTGTAAATTGTATTACAACATGGCAAATATTAGCAAACAATTGCACTGAATTTCGCGGTCAATTACTTACATCCATTATTTTTGATGAAAAATATGAAATATTAAAATAAAAACCTGCAAAACTATTTTACCCCCTTTTATCACCGTATACACAAAACAAATGACAAATTTAAATATTTAATAAACTGTCTCGGTTAGGAAAACCCTTCCGTTTATCTTCTCTACTTGCTTGCTTAGCTGAACACTATGGGTGCACCCTGTCCTGTTAAAAGAATGAGAGAAACAATGAATTCACATAACAATAAGTGACGATCACACACTATTCCACTACTAAGCGAACGCTAACGCTTTGCATTCACTGCTGGTTGATGATATGAGTGTGAGTTGGGTTTGTTTATGAGAGGAATGAGCTGAGTCTACCTGTTAGCGATAAACAACAACTCACAATGTCTTCTCTGTCACTGCATTCACATAATTCCAACTCAGCGTCGGCGCTCAACTCCAGTTATGAGATGAATTCATAAATTCTCTGTTGCATTCATAGCGTGAATTAATTCTTGCAACCCTTTAATTCATACTCGTATGAGCATGTGCAGATACATAAAATTAATATGATAGAAGATGTACATACATACAAACATATGTATATATTGTTGTGATAAATTTAATTTTTATTAGTAAGAAATATAATACAAAAATATTTATACTTAGTATAGTATGTTATGTAAAAATCAAATAAAATTATTAAATATGCAAGCGCAAATTGACTATAAATATTACTATGCATTCACACAAAATTATACTCATATCATAATTATTTTTACATGCCAATATGGAACTGCCGACGGCAAAACGTAAAAGCATGCATATTTGCATACATTGCGATTCCCAAGTTGAAAGCAAAAATTGAAGCATGAAAATATCACAATGCTGTTGTTGGGAGCATCATCATGGGCATGCATGCATATATTTCTGTCTCTTCATATTCTCTGCTTGGGCATATATGTATGCCAGTCATTATATGCCGAAAATACATATATTTACTTCTCTTCATATTCTCTGTTTGAGAATGTGAGAGAACTGTTAAAAATGTTAACATTTCACATCGTGAATTCTGAGGTTGTGAGGTGAATTCCGTTCCAGAATCCTATAAAATGTTCGCTGTCGAACCTGCACCTTCTCTATGTTTTAAGTACTCTGGCCTCACTACGCTGACGAAAGCTGCGTTATGTTGCTATATAAGCAAGCACTTCACACCGAATGCGATCATTTCTTCTAGTTCGCCAGCGTGGACGGTCGCCCAGCAGTCAGCAGCAATAGGTAGTGGTAAGTGAAGTAGCTAGTTATGGTAGACATTGCGTTGAAAAGGTAGCACACCAATCGGTGTGTTACCAGTGCACGCAATTAGAGTTAGGTATTCTTTTAGGCCTCGCAGGCATTGCGTTGAAAAGGTATCACGCCTCGGTGGGATGCCAGTGCTCGCAATGACTCTGCCTTATATACAGTAGAATTGGGTACTTTGCAGGCATTGCGTTGAAAAGGTATCACGCCTCAGTGTGATGCCAGTGCTCGAAAATGACTCTACCTTATATACAGTAGAATGGCTCGATCGTAGTCTCAGTCGTGTCGCGATACAGCGATATCACAACTGCGCTGCCTCGAGCAGCGTCACTACCGCAGCCTGCACACTAGTGCACCGTTAACATATCAGTCACAGTTGCGCTGCCTCAAACAGCGTCGGTACCACTGCTTGCACACCATAGTGCACCCTTACCAAACTAACGCGATTAAAAGGCGACTCGCATGTAAGTACAGACTAGAGAAAAGGAATAGTGCTGGGTGAGCTGCTAACCGGAGGTCAACGCGTTCAGTCGATATTTAATTTTATAATTTCTCTTTCGCAGGGGAGCCGGGAAAATACTGCCCTGTATAGTACAGTCAACTGCGTCTGGGAGTGACTACTCCTCACCAGAAGCCAAAAGGACCATCACCACCTTAGCGAAATCACCGTGCCAACTTCAACAAGAGCCAACGCCCCGCACGCCAATTTCGCTCGCTTCCACCTGACTCGCCGTATAAATACAAGCTGGTGTGGCTGTCCACATAAGGGGTGTGGATACATCTTTACAAAAGTAAACATTTTTCTTTGCTAAGGGTTCGTGGGTCCCAAGGCTGACCCTGGAGCGGCTGAGCATACCTCAGCTATGGACGAAACCCCATTACAAATGGCGCCCGAGCAGGACCCTGACTTTGTGAGTGACAGTGAAAAACATGAAACGGTCATCAACGCTCATGAATCAGGTTCGCCACATCCCCTACATAATCATAAGCATCGGAAAGTTTGTTGGCGATGTAAGCAGCCGGGACACCGAAGGCACCAATGTCGCAACCAGCAGCGAATATTTTGCTTTCGCTGTGGACGCGACGGAATCATGTCTCGAGACTGCAATTGTCCTACACATGCGACAGTGCGAGCTACTCCGTCCAAACCCAGTACAACAGCACTCAAACCACCGCTTCCGTACCCAGAAGGGAAACAAGATGGCCGTCATTATTTGCCCATTACTGTCGCAGGCATGCAGATAGAAGCTCTGGTGGACACCGGAGCCTCGCTCACATATATCGGTAAAGAACTTCAACGTCATCTAGATAAACACCAAATTAAAGCCAGACGCCAGACCCGTCGCATTCAGCTAGCTAACCAGACGTATATACCTATCACGAAATTGTATCCTGTCACTATAGAGCTGGGTAACAAGTCTACGCACCTACTTGTATCAGCTCTACCGACGCTTTCGGAACATGTCATCTTAGGCATGGATTTCTTAAGGAAGCGAGACCTGACTATCACCATCGATGGTCAACCCCTAACCGCTACACGCCTAAGCACACAGGCACCTACCGATTCACCCAAAGGCTCAAACGACCACGACGGCGCTGCCCAAACGACGGCCACGGCCCACGTCGAGTCGACACCGATTCACCCAAAGGCCCAAACGACGGCCACGGCTCACGTCGAGACGACACCGGTTCACCCAAAGGCCCAACCGACCGACGATGGGGCGTCTGCACAAACGACGGCCACGGCCCACGTCGAGACGACACCGATTCACCCAGAGGCCCAAACGACCACGACGGCGACACAAAGTCCCATGGCTGAGACCAGCGCACGACCAGCCCCGCCTATCACGTCGCCCGAAGAAGAAACACCAGCGAACGAAATTCCAGGGTTCCTGGAAGGGCTGACCATGACGCGACAGCATTTCATCAAGCGCTCCAGGAGAACGCTATTCTTCCGAGGCCGACGTTTAGCCCTGCAGAAGTTGGAAGGCGATCGCGTATTGGTGCGATACGGCAGGGAAAGATGCGTGCTACATTTGTACGAGTAAACCCATAAGGCCGGCGATTAACATTAATTTTATTAGTTTTAAGTACTCATTTGTGCATTTGCACAACTAAATTAAAATTGGTGTTACTAGTTGTAAGTACTCATAATCATAGGACATAGGTTAAGAAATTGCTGCTAAATAAAGATTTCCACACAGGCAGTGTTAAGTTAAGTAGCTAGTTGTGGTAGACATTGCGTTGAAAAGGTAGCACACCAATCGGTGTGTTACCAGTGCGCGCAATTAGAGTTAGGTATTCTGTTAGGCCTCGCAGGCATTGCGTTGAAAAGGTATCACGCCTCGGTGTGATGCCAGTGCTCGTAATGACTCTGCTTTATAACTCAACCGATGTGTTAGTTTTCGCAGTCGTTGCGTCGAGACGATATCACCCCGACTCGTTGTGATATCAGTGCGCGCCATTACAAGTGTTTTCATCCATCCGGAGAACATGACCTAGCCAGCGTAGCCGCTGTCTTTTAATTCGCTGAACTATGTCAATGTCGTCGTATATCTCGTACAGCTCGTTGTTCCATTGAATGCGATATTCGCCGTGGCCAATGCGCAAAGGACCATAAATCTTTCGCAGAACCTTTCACTCGAAAACTCGTAACGTCGACTCATTAGTTGTTGTCATCAGAGAGGACTTTACTTTTCAATTGCCTACTCAGTCCGAAGTAGCACCTGTTGGCAAGAGTAATCCTGCGTTGGATTTTCAGGCTGACATTGTTGGTGGTGTTAATGCTGGTTCCTAAATAGACGAAATTATCTACAACTTCAAAGTTATGACTGTCAACATTGACGTGAGAGCCAAGTCGCGAGTGCGACGACTGTTTGTTTGTCTTGCCCTCGTTCACTGCCAGACCCATTTGGTTGTTCAGCCTGGAGAAAGCAGAAATAACGGCGCGGGTGTTGGGACCGATGATATTGATGATTGATGCTGGCATACGCCAGCAGTTGTACACTCTTATAAAAGATTGTACCTGCTCGATTAAGGTCTGCAGCTCGAATAATTTTCTCCAGAAGCAGATTGAAGAAGTCGCACGATAGGGAGTCGCCTTGTCTGAAACCTCGTTAGATATCGAACGGCTCGGAGAGGTCCTTCCCGATCCTGACGGAGCTTTTGGTGCTGCTCAACGTCAGTTTACACAGCCGTATTAGTTTTGCGGGGATACCAAATTCAGACATCGCGGCATAAAGGTAGCTCCTTTTCGTGCTGTCGAAAGCAGCTTTGAAATCGACGAATAGGTGGTGCGTGTCGATTCTCCTTTCACGGGTCTTTTCCAAAATTTGGCGCATGGTGAATATCTGGTCGGTTGTTGATTTTCCAGGTCTAAAGCCACATTGATAAGGTCCAATCAGTTTGTTGACGGTGGGCTTTAATCTTTCACACAATACGCTCGATAGAACCTTGTACGCGATGTTGAGGAGCTTTATCCCACGGTAGTTGGCGCAGATTGTGGGGTCTCCTTTTTTATGGATTGGGCATAGCACACTTAAATTCCAATCGTTGGGCATGCTTTCGTCCGACCATATTTTGCAAAGAAGCTGATGCATCCTCCTTATCAGTTCTTCGCCGCCGTGTTTGAATAGCTCGGCCGACAATCCATCGGCCCCCGCCGCTTTGTTGTTCTTCAGGCGGGTAATTGCTATTCGAACTTCTTCATGGTCGGGCAATGGAACGTCTGCTCCATCGTCATTGATTGGGGAATCGGGTTCGCCTTCTCCTGGCGTTGTACGTTGACTGCCATTCAGCCGGCTGAAGCAGCAGAAGTGTTCCCTCCATAATTTAAGTATTCTCCGGCCATCGGTGACTAGATCACCGTTGGGGGTTCTACAAGAGTATGCTCCGGTCTTGAAACCTTTTGTAAGTCGCCGCATTTTTTCGTAGAATTTTCGATCATTACCCCTGTCTGCCAGCTTATCAATCTCTTCGTACTCACGCATTTCGGCCTCTTTTTTTTCTATCTACAAATGCGTCTCGCTTCCCTCTCTACTTCAACTCTCGGTATCTATCCCATCCCGCACGTGTTGTGGTCGATCGTAACATTGCGAGGTAGGCAGCCTGTTTTCTCTCCGCTGCGACACGGCATTCCTCGTCGTACCAGCTGTTCTTTTGCACTTTCCGAAAACCAAGGGTTTCGGTTGCAGCTGTACGTAAGGAGTTTGAAATGCCGTCCCACAGTTCCTCTATACCGAGTTGTTGACGAGTGCTCTCCACCGCTTATAATTGGGAATTTGGCCTTCTTCAGATTGGTAATATTTTATTCCGGCCATACCAGCCTTAAGCTTGCGGGCTATAATTCCAAGACCAGTCAAGTAGTGTTTAGACTCTTGCATTCTACTACTTCGTGATGTAACAAGTAATATATATAAGTAGATGCCGTGCTATAACGGCATCGCTGGAAACTGTAAAATCATTGACCCAATAACAAGGGGAACTATCGTCAAAATATCATCAGAATGGGAATAAGTCGGTTCTCCGAGGTTTATTTACGATCTAGTAATTGAGTTTTACGTGAGCGGTTTTCATTTTCCAGCTGTGATTTTACCAGCGAGTTAAATGCCTTCAGGAAAAGTCTGCAATGATAATTTTAGTGGAAAGATATTCTGTTTCCGAAAAGAATCCAGAGAGCTCATTGATATAATTTGTAGCTTTAAGCAGCTTGTCATCTTGTGCTGGTTGTACCGGTTTTTAGCAGATATAGCTCTGTAGGCATATATTCACTGAAGCTAGAAAAAGACGATGAAGAACATTCTCAACATTATTTTTCTCACCTGTGCTGTTTTCGCTAGACAAAGATGGAAGGAATCATCTTTAATGTTGTACTTTCAGCCAATTTTATAATAATTTTGATTACAATTAGTATGTGTTTTGGCATTTGTTTGTTTACTACAAGAAAAGGTTATCCATTGATTTTCACCACGGTAAAAATGAAGAACAAGTTTGTTTGAAATTGTGTATATGCTATGGGCTAAAGCTGCGGAATCGTTGAAAATCTTCTCGTTGAAATCTTGTCAAAATCAACGTGTTAGAATCAGAGAGATAATAGGGGCCTTAACATCTCTTATAATTTGACTTAACATGTTAATGGTTTAGGTATAAAGTTTGTCGAAGACGCTCGTTCCAAAATACCTGAATCTTAAGCACAAAAGAAGTAGAATATAAATAGAAAAATACTTGTAGATGCTTGAAAACATAGCTCTACATTTATCAACTGCATCATTACTGATGACAAAGCTTAGGTCTATTGGAGCTTTACTAGCTAAAGTTGGTCAAATATCAAGGCGATGCTCAACCTTTTCTTTAATTACTAGAAATACTTTTTTATGAGCAGAAAATTTAAAGATTTTTCACGATAATGTGCTGTCACGTTCTAACGTGATTGTGACTGACTTTGCAGTCAAACGCGAAATAGGAATTCTCGTCCAGTCACCGTATACACAAGATTTGGTTCTCTGTAACTTTGTTTCCCTTCGAAACTGAAAAAAACAGCTATTAGTCCATTGAAGCCATTAAAAACCATTGGCTAAAGGCACTGAAGCCAGTCCCTAACTTTATTGCTATAAAAGTTTATATTAGCTTAAAGACCTTAAATTCTAAAGTTTTAATTTATGTTCAGAAATCGATTCGCTTATATACATATTTATTTATAAACTCCCAAATACATACTTCTTGATATGTTTTCTGCAAAATTCTGTGATTTGCCATTTAAAATTACACCTGAAGGAGTGTTTCTTTACTTCATCGATATTATTTGTATGTCTTTCTGTTATTGACACATCCACACAAACACAACATATAAACCAACAACGAAAATAGCAATGCAGAAAAATTGAAATGAACATCGTGTGTCTACCTTATGCAATTGACAGATTGTGTAGAAAATGCTGCGACCAAGCTGATAAGCACTCAACCTTGCATAAATAAATAATCCAGCAGTGCAACATGGCGTATGAGTAACCAAATAAAATAAAATAAATATAAATGTTTTGTTAAACGTGTGTGTGTATGAGGAAAAAGAGTTGAAACTACACTAAGCAATTGAGTTGATCATACACTCACACATATGTACATATACACACACTCCATAAAAGGCCAACAATAAAACAGTTTTGCTCTGCGCTTTTTCCTGCTTTGAGTCTCTGGGGCTTCGTTACGGCAGGGGTTGGGCACATTGGCGCCGACTACTCAAGCATATTGTCAGTCGCCAAAGTTATTGTGTGGCTGGCAAATAGTTCAAATGCATGTCTGCAATTTTCTACAGGCAGACAACGGATTTCTTTACATGTGTATGTGTTCGTGTTCATATATGAATATGCGCATGTATGCGTGTTGTATGCTTCTATATATGTATGTATTTGTTTTTCGCTGCACTTTTAGTTGTTTTTGTGTGTTTGCAGCCGCTTTTCTACTTAAATGAGCAAAAATAATTACCAAAAAAAGATGTCGAAAGTAAAGACTTTCTTGGCTAAAAAAAAAAAACAAATATAATTTCAGAGCAGGCACAAAAGATTGAAAGTTAAAGCAATGAAGCGAAAACACTACAAGGCGATTACAAATGAAATAATAAAATATTTTGAATGAGGGTAGCTTTCGAAAGCAAGCAGTTCTGATTCAGCAAAAAGCATATGAATT
Source organism: Bactrocera dorsalis (assembly GCF_023373825.1). NCBI lineage: Eukaryota > Metazoa > Arthropoda > Insecta > Diptera > Tephritidae > Bactrocera > Bactrocera dorsalis. The sequence continues at coordinate 29,387,676 of NC_064303.1, read as the reverse complement.
CCTTTAGTATTCGGAACAATGATTTCTGTTCGATACCAAACGAGATGGGTCTAGTGTTGAACGAGGGCAATCTTCTGTCATCAAAAAAAAAAAGTGTCGCACTCGCGACTAGGACAGTTATAACTTCGAAGTCGTAGATAGTTTCGTATACGTATATTTGGGAACCAGTTTCAACACCATCAATAATGTCAGCTTCGAAATCCAACACAGAATATTTCTTGCCAAAATGTGCTACTTCGGACTTCTTAATGAACAAAAACCAAACTCTATAAGTCACTCACCCGTCTTGCTATATGGTGCAGAGGTATGGACGATGACAACATTTGAGGAGTCGACTATACGAGTTTTAGAGAGAAAGGCTTTGCGAAAGATTTATGGTCCTTTGGGCATTTGCCATGGCGAATATCGCATTCGTTGAAACTATGAACTGTATGAGGTATGTGACGACTTTGACATAGTTCAGCGAATTAAAAGACAGCGGATACGCTGGCTAGGTCATGTTGTCGAATGGACGAAAACGCTCCAGCTCTAAAAGTATTCAACGCAATACCCACCGGGGGAAGCAGGAGAAGAGAAAGGCCTCCACACTATTCGAAAGATCAGGTGGAAAAAGACTTGGCTTCGCTTGAAATCTCCAATACGCGCCACCTTGCGAAAAGAAGAAACGACTGGTGCGCTGCTGTCAACTGGACCATAACCTCGTAAGCGCTTGTTAATAATTTCAATATATCGATCTTTGTCGATAAGTCTTCCACTGTTATTTAAATTTTCAACAAAGTAAGCAAATTCTTAGGATAGACGTTAGCTATATCTTTCTAATTTTTGCTGACAATTTGAATAATGGTGTGTCGAACAATCATTACGGTATTAATCTATCGATAAGTTCTCACCTCGAAGCAGTGACGTTGATAGTTTGATATCGAAATTTGCCGACAAAACCTCACCGCGTTAGAATTATTTTTGGAAGATTTCGAACGGGGCCACCTTTGTACAGTTATCTCCATCCAAAAAGACTTCAGTGTACAACTACATTTGAGCTTATGATCTGTCAACAGAGTGAACAACTTAGTCCAGAAAATTTGTATATATAGGCATCTTTTGTGCAGAAATGTGCGTGGATAACCAACTCGTCATTGGACGTATATTCTTTTCTCACAAATCTATTCATTAGAAAGAATATGAGAGTGAAAATTGTAATCGAATAGAAGATTGGAATCGGAAACAAAAAATGAAGTGCAAAACCTACCAATCTAAAGATGAAGTGGAAAACCGTTCATCCATCGGCAAAATAAAGTATCCCAGAAAATTTCGCGATCTCTCTGACTTATCAGACAGCTCTCGTATAAAGGTTATGCCATATAAATATATATCCAGCCAATTGCAGCAAATAAAAACAATAAAGCAGAAAACTTGATGACACGAAAAGACCGCTTCATCTGCTTTGTTATTGTGCTTGCTGAGTTTCATTTTCTTATGAATAGTGCAGACAGGGTTGATATAATGACGGTACTCACTGTTTTATTGTCGTGCTATTTTATTTATTTTAGTACAAATATTCCACACATATATACGACAAAGAGTAGGTTGCATACCCTTCCGGTCGCACATGTCAACTTGTGTATATTAAATATCTTTTTGCCAAGAATTCTTCACAGAGGACTATTCTAAGTAGTTATGGCATATTTCATTCATAGAGAGTTCTTACAGAATCGTAGCGAAAAGTTGAGGTTAGTACTGAAGTGATGGCATATGAAAATACTTGTATATTAAAGCATAAGAGAACTCACAAAAAAGCAACTTCTCAAATTACGGCAATCAACTTTTCTGCTTTATTATTATTGTCTCTTCCCTTTTTGGCATTTACTGCCAATTTATAGAAAATCGATTGAACGTAAAGTTTAGGTCTGTTTAGTATTTCGTTTCTTATGAAATACGGATAGTGTACATACATACATAAAAATTTACATTTTCACAAAACTGAAGTTTTATGTATAGAGTTTGTACTCAAATAGGATTGAGAAGAATAACCAGTTTCAGTATCCAGTGAAGGACCTATTTTTGATGATGAATTGGAAAATAGGTACATGTGACTTTTGAGCTTAAGTAAGTTGTGTGAGGAAACCGAACTTTGAGAAATGTTTTTGAGATAATTATTTAAACTATATGTTCAAAGTTAAAGGCTAATGTTTGAGCGAATATATATCACCGGTTATTTCTTTAATAGAAATATCATAGTTGAAGGGAATTGAATGTTTTGGTACTAAAACCCAAATACTCAAATTCTAAAGCGCATTAAATTTTAAAAATATGAAACAAGTACTAATTCCCGGTTGGACTTTAGTATATTAAAACCTTGGTGAAAAGAGATATATCTTTAATATGCAGATATAGACTAACCAATAATAAATTTTTTATTATAGTACTTTGACAATAAGGGAGTAAAGAGAGGTCAGTTCATGGAATGGACTTTGGAAAGACGCTTCAATCGTGTTTAAGTTTTTCGCTATTGAAATTATATTGAATATCATGAAATCGAGCTGCAGAACTTAATCGAGCAGGTACAATCTTTTATAAGAGTGTACAGCTGCTGGCGTATATGCCCACGATATTGATATCATCAATCTCAACACCCGCACCGTTAGTTCTGCTTTCTCCAGACTGAACAAGGAAGCAACGCAAATGGGTCTGGCAGTGAACGAGGGCAAGACGAAATATCTCCTGTCATCAAAAAAACAGTCATATCTTTGAAGTTGTAGATAATTTCGTCTATTTAGGAAGTAGCATTAACACCACCAACAATGTCAGCCTGGAAATCCAACGCAGGATTACTCTTGCCAACAGGTGCTACTTCGGACTGAGTAGGCAATTGAAAAGTAAAGTCCTCTCTCGACGAACAAAAGCCAAACTCTATAAGTCGCTCATAATTCCCGTCCTGCTATGTGGTGCAGAGGCTTGGACGATGACAACAACCGATGAGTCGACGTTGCGAGTTTTCGAGAGAAAAGTTCTGCGAAAGATTTATGGTCCCTTGCGCGTTGGACGCGACGAATATCGCATTCGATGGAACGATGAGCTGTACGAGATATACGACGACATTGACATAGTTGAGCGAATTAAAAGACAGCAGCTACGCTGGCTAGGTCATGTTGTCCGGATGGATGAAAACACTCCAGCTCTGAAAGTATTCGACGCAGTACCCGCCGGGGGAAGCAGAGGAAGAGGAAGACCTCCACTCCGTTGGAAGAACCAATTGGAGAAGGACCTGGCTTCGCTTGGAATATCCAATTGGCGCCACTTAGCGAAGAGAAGAAACGACTGGCGCGCTGTTGCTGACTCGGCTATAATCGCATAAGCGGTGTCTACACCAGTCAAAAAGAAGAAGATCATGAAATAGAAACTTCTCACGAAATTACGTTGACTCCATTGTTCACTATGAACTTCCAATCCAATTATGACATCTGCAATGGCTGGCTCAAGGACAGGTTTTAGAGACGTCAACTTTAAAGTTTACTATTTAAGGTTGACTGCAGGAGAACTTTACTCCAGTGTCTGTTTCGTGTCTTGGTAGGGTTTGAGACCCATCTACAATCTCTGCCGTACTTTAAGTTTGGCTACCGGTTGCAACGCAACTCCATATTGAGTGATCAAAACATTCTTACCGCTTTCGGCTATTAAACCACGACACACCTCGCTAACATTTAATCGTTTATCTGTCCAACTGATCTCCATTGTCCCAAAGTTACTACGCCTCAAGCCTAGAAGCCTCTTGCTCCTTAAGTAACCCGCCCTCTGCACATCAAAATCGAAAATTTAATAATTCTGCAGTAATGACACACTTCAGCTTCTTCTCAGCCAGAATGTAACAGCAAGCTGTGTAACAATCAGATCAAGAGGTGGCAGACTTTACAATATCTGCATTGCATCAGTTGAGATGGTGCCACATACTGGCAAATAGGCAAGCATCATTCAGCGCTTTATCACCATATAACGGCTCCATAAGTAGCATAGGTCACAAATAAATCGCGATATATAGTACGAACCCCACGACGTCCAATGCCCCAATAATTCCATTAGATTCGTCTGAAAGCTTCCTGCGGCTATAATTTATATATATTCTTAATCTGAAGAATTTCCTCTATCCGACCATACCCATTTTATTCCCGAAATCCTGGGACGGTATACTAAAGCCGACCCATGATGACTTCCGGCTGAGATTTATCCATACTTTCGGGCACAATCTCTCAACAGTACCTTTTCAACACTTGATTAGTTTCACTTACTCCATATCTTTGCAAACCGCGCGAATATAGTTATATACCGACCATAACTACGATAAAGCCAAGATTGTGAAGTCTTAATCTCGAAACCACAACAGTTTTTTAATAATAAATTATCGATAAAAATTAACGAAACTTCAAGAGGAATGAAAACAATTTTAGAAATGTTAAAAGTCAAGAAATTCTTTCCAGAACTGTGAAATGTATGAACTGGTCCACTTATTTATAAAACTCAAAAAAAGTTCTTTTGAATTATTTCAGCAATATTACATTTATTTTTCTAATTCATGATTTAATTCAACGGAAAATATTAATCCTAAAATGATTATAAACCAAACAGCGATTACGAAATATTCTCTGTTATTCTTTGCCTCAAAAAAACCTGAGAAAAACTGAAATAACTTTTCTTCTTTGTTACTTTAAATGACCTTTTGCACAATATTCGTATAACCGCAAATAACAATTGAAAACGTATTCACCATTTTGATTTGTCTGCCCATTTGCTATGGCTTGCCTTGTGCCCTTATCCCTTACCATTCTCCACAACCACATTTCTACATTCTTTGCCCAATTTCTTCATTTGTAATTTAGTATTTTTATTTGTGTCCAATCGTCTGCACTCACCCACACATTGTGCACCCCTGGAAGCCTGATAAACATCTTAATCGTTTGCAATTTGTCTTCATTTTGAAGAACACCCACGCCGCAGACTTGGGAGAGCGAAAGAAATTGAGTGCAAAATACATGAAAATAAGAAAGTTATTATAAAATCACATTAGCCCTACTGTGTGGGGACGGGGGATGTTTATTTTTAAAGAAAAAGGTCAAGCCTTAGCAATAGTGATATAAAACTGTTAGGTTTTAAGGGCATGGTGGTGGTAGTCAACATTTTTTGAGGTCACAAAAGTGTCAATTACACTTTTGTGTTTGTTGTAAAACCAATTGATTATTTTTGGCGAAATTGGAAATTTTGTTGGAAATGAGTCAAAGCAGCGAGCTAAAGCCTTAAAATGGGTGAGAATATGAGCGACTTTTTCGAACAATGCAGCGAACAGTGCAAAGATTTTCAAAAAAAATTAAAAAAAATATAATCAAATAACGGTAATATTTCTAAACATTAATTTTTTTATGCCTACGCTCCTAAAATAAATTTCCACAGTTTTGAACTCAGTCAAACATAAAGTTCTTTGCACTCATTCACTTAATCGGCTGCTGTATTTGTATGGCTTACCTTTATTGTTGTTTAGTTGTTACTGTTTTTGTTCGTTTAATACCCAATATGTCTGGTAGCGATAACAATAATTGCCTGCCACGTTTAGTACAACAATAATAGAGTATCAACTGACCGCTTCAATTATTTCTACAACCATTTGAGCTTATCTACCTTTACACCTACAGCAAAATTGACACACTAATACTTCAGCAAGCAAATAAAGCTACTATTATGTGCCTATTATTTGGATTAAATATTTATGTATATACTTTCAACCGATTATTATCTTAATTAAGTGCCAATTGTTGTGGGTGAACTAATGAAATTTGTAATTTTGTCGACAGGGCGTATGAGTAATATTGCGTTAGAAGCACTATACGTAATTATAGAGTGCAATATTTGTATACAAATGTTATACAAAACAAATAATTATGAAATACAATATAATTTGTTGAAAACAGTGTGAAATTATATATTATTTATGTTCAGTGAATTATGTGAAAATGAAACTTTTTCAATGCAATTGCAGTGCTGCAATTTCTTTTGTGGAACTTGGTTAGTTGAAATGGGAAACGCAGGTGAGCCAAACCGCAGAGGGACGAACTTAAGCCATCATTAAACTCTTTTTGTTCTGAAGTGGTAATCAATTAAGCCTGACTTGCTGAATCTCAGTGAAATTAATAAAAAAAACCTATTTTTTTTCTTCCCCAGCTGTCCATTGTATTTTAAGTTGAAAACTTGAAACCGTTCTCGTTCTACCGCCTGAAGGCTGAGCATTCACAAAGATAATGTTCTAGCATCTTACTAATTTTCTGAAGTTTGGATCGTTCAGGTAGTTGCCATTTGACCTCTTCAATATTGATCTCTTGCCCTTAAGTAAGTTAAGTGGTGTTCTGTCCACCATCAACACTTAAATAGTAAATTTGTGCGATTCTCTCTGTTCCAAGGTCTGATGTGTTTATATAAAGTCTCTAGAAGAAGCTGAAGGCTTAGTGCAGGTGCTACAGATAGCCTTAATTTATCCTTAGCAATCCAGTGAAAAGTTAATGAACGTCTTGTCTTCTGTTATTTCAACAATTTCAGTGTGAAAGACTGTATAGATTATAGTATGATTATTATAAAAGAATATCTTCCTTTTTCCCTTTCACTCTTTTTACCTATTGGTGATTATATAGATTTCGCAGTTGGAACTGGCCATCAAAGAATCATTGACTCACTATTTCCACAGGGGAAAAAAACGTCATGTTTTATTCCCCATGAAGTCCATTGAAAATTTAACCCGAGTTCAGTAAAAAAAAAAAAACGAGATCATGCCGACAATGAGCCTGAACCTGACTCCAATGCCATGAATCAGTGAGTATGTTACCCATAAGTATGCAATATTATTACATCATCTTTTGGATATAAATATATATGGATATCTAAGACTTGTTGTTCAGCAATTAGTATTAGCTGAAACCAAAAAAGTTGATTAAATATTTATTGATCATCCTGCAAGGTTATCGGAACTCATATTTACAAATTTTTTGGGTAAAGGGACTTGTAATTAGGTTAAAAAGGTTACTGGCCCTGTTTTTGCTATTGTGGTTCTTGTTCTAGTGACAGAAAACATTTGGAACAATGTTAGAGAGTTGACATTTTTGGTCGTTAAAAATCTAGATCCGAGTAGATCCGAATGTCATGGGAATGGCTTACTTAGTTCTGAAATAGGAATAGGTTGATCTAAAACGCGTTTCTTAATTAAAATAGATATAATATTCCATATCACGAAGAAGTTAATTCTGAAAAAGTTTAACCCTTTAAAATTTATTCAAATATGATAAAGTAGTTGTAAGGAATGAGCGTATGCCGTTTAATTGCTTTTTAATTTTTGGGCCAAGCTGAGAGAGAACGTTTCATTACGCAGTTTTATGATATGATTTAGAAAAGAATCATCACACATTTTATGGTTCTGTTAAAAACCATCCGACCATTGAATATTTTGTCAGTTGCAACAGCTGCTTAGAAGAAGGTGAATAGTCATGTTAACACTTCCTACTCGAACGTCCTACCTTTGCCAGATCAATGCTCAATACCTCGGATATCATTCTTTTAGACATATAGTTGAAATGACATAAATAGAAGTAAAACACCTAAGCAGATTTGATTGATTCAAGGCGATTCACTGATAGCTTATATTTAACTGCAGGGGCGGTTTTATAAGGACTATTCATTGCAGGCTAAGCTTCATAAAATGCTGGACCTATTTGAAAAGGATTTAATCCATCATATTTTAATTGTATAATTGTTGTGAACAGAACAAATCTAAAAAATGTCATTTGCAAGACCGTCAGTTGTTTTTATGGACCGAATGGTGTTCCTCAAATATTTCAACTCTGATTCAAAAATATGCAGAAACACTTACACCGTCCAAGACCAAATGAATTCCAGTCGTTAAATACAGATTTATGGAACAAGAAAAACGTTAACTTCGGTTGCACCGAAGCTAAAGCTCTTCTTCTCCATTAATTTAAAGTGTAGCCATCTCCTTCTGGTGCCCATTGCTGGAAATGTTTTCATCTATTCAAACGACATGACCTACCCAGCGTAAGCGCTGTCTCTTAATTCGTAGAACTATGTCAACCGTATATCTCTTACAGCTCATCGTTCCATCGATGCCAATGCGCAAAGAACCGTAAATTTTCCGCAGAAGTTTTCTCACGGAAACTCGTAATGTTGACTCATCAGATGTCCTCATCGTCCATACCTCTGCAAAATATAGCAGGACGTGTATGATGAGTGAGTTGTAGTATTTGGTCTTTGTTCATCAAGAGGACTTTACTTTTCAATTGCCTACTTAGTCCCAAGTAGCACTTATTGCCAATAGTTATTCTGGGTTGGATTTCTAGGCTGACGTTGTGGTTGGTGTTAATTTTGCTTCCAAGATATAAGAAATCATCTACGACTTCGAAGTCATGACTGTTAACAGTGACTTGGAAGCCAAGTATCGAGTGCGGCGGCTGTTCGTTTGATGACAGAAGATATTTTGTATTGTCCTCGTTCTTCATCAGACTCATTTACTAGGCTTACTTATCCAGTCTGGAGAAAGCAGAACTAACGACGCGGATGATGAAGCCAATTATATCAATATCATCAGAATATGCCAGCATTCTTATAAAAGATTGTCAATTTTCAATTCAGCTATGCAGCTCGAATTGTATTCTCCAGGAGTAGATTGAAGTGGTAGCACGATAGGGAGTCGCCTTGTCTGACGTTTTTGTTGCCGTTCCGACAAATAAGTAGCTTCTTAGGCAGAAAAGGGATGTTTTCAGACGAATATCTCAAAAACTGACAATAAAATTAAGTTCTTTCTAATCTAATTTCATTTGATTATCCAATCCAATCCATTTTATTTATACTAGTTCTATCTTCGATTCGCTACTATCATCAGCTCATTCGTCTAGGGGAAAATTTAGGAAAATTATGCAACCTTAAAACAAGCCCCTATGAATGATAAATTAAATGAATTAAATAGATGTGAATTACTCAATAATAAATCATTCAATTACATATAGTACATCTTTAAAAATTATTCACTTTTATAAACATACAAGCACATAAATATACGAACTATTTATAAATTATATACTTTTACTACGCATATATGTATATAAACGACAATTTCACGGCCCGTGGAAGTTCACTGGGAATGTCTAAATTAGGCCAAAGTGTGAATTTATTCGAGTGGAAAACTAACGTCATCGGCACAACGTGACGAAAACGGTTAAAACGAAATCAGGTTAAGGAATAACAACAGAAGCAAACACATACACAGACAACACTGTTTTGGATAATTGGAGGGAAAGGCGTTCTTCTTTATACCTCACGCACTGATTTACGCATTGTTCAGCGAATATTCCGCCAACTGATTAACATTTAGATGAGATGTCAAGCTGCCGATTTGTATTAGCTGGCAAGCAGATGCGTTGCTAAAAGGATAAAGTCAAATGCACACAAAAGAAGTTGACTTAATTTAACATAAATGAATTGACTTATTTTTCTCAATCGAAGGTAATAAATTACGAAGATGCTATCAATAATGAAGCCGAAGAGTTCAGTTTAAGAGCACTTGGAAAGTACGAAAATATTCAAAAAGCTTAAAATGATGGCGATTTTGGATAATTGATGCTGAAGAAATAAATAAATAAAATTTTAAGACAAGGAAAGAATTTTTTAAATAAATCACAGAAAAATTATTGAAACTTCAACACTTTATAAATAATAATTATATTCCTCTAAAAATACTCAATATATGCCCCATAGAAAAGCAGCTCCTTTCAAAAAATCAGCAAGAAAAAATATTAGCTCCGGCTGTACCCTTTGTTGGCGCACAAGAGAGCAGCGTCCTTGGCAAAAAAGAAGGTGTACAAAATTTCAGATCGATACCTCATAAACTGAGGGATTTGGACCACACCATAGTTAGGTGATCGAATTTGGCGTGGCATGCAATGAGGTGGTTGGTATTATGTGGGGCTTCTTTGCATGAAGAATGTATGATTGATATGTCGGAGTCTACTCTGGATAGGTAGGAGTTTAATGTACTACAATATCCGGAACGAAGTTGCGTGAGGGACACTTTGATTTGACAATAATTTTTCGACTCCATGGATGCCATTCATTTGGAAGCAGTCAATGAAAGTGTTAGTAGCTCCATTGAGAATGTAGTTCAGGATTTGTTTGAAGTTTGTGGCATCTCAAATTAAGTACTGGTCAATGCATTGCAGGAATGTTCTCTTGCTGTTACTAGGCTATTTGAGTAAATGAAGGGCGCTCTCTGCGCAAGCAAGAATGGAGGGAAGTGCGTTAAGCTCTTTAACTGAGAGGAATGAGACCTCATAATGTCGTTGCATAACTGTACAGAGCGTGGTGTTCTGATGTGTTGCAACTGCGTCCTGCTATACAGGTGTACATAGTGATTTTTCGTAACTTTCGCCGGTCGATTGTCTTGATAGTGGCCAGTTACGTTTCTTCATTCTTACCATTCAGGTGCTGGCTTCAGACTTGTGGATCTTGTTGTGGTTGTGCTTTGGTTATGGTTGCGATCGTATGATTAGTACATACTTAAACGTAACACACAAAATCTTTGGATGACTATTGACTGCCAGAATATTGGGGTGATCGAAAAAAAAGGTCTAGTCTGCATTCCTTTATCTAGTTTGTAATAGGCAGAAGTTTTAGGCTCTTTTTAGGAAGAAACGAGAAATATCGTGTAGTGGTTTGAGTTGACGTCAATATTCCGCAGTCTCCAGCTTAGGAGGTATTGGAAATTGGAATTGGTATAGTGGTTGGCGAGTATTTAGATGTACATGTTAAACAGTAACGGTAAGAGGACATCTACCTGCGGAACCCCCTGCTAATTTTTCTTAACTTTGAATATAAACCTCGTAAGAGTTCAAACTCTGCTTAAAGCTTATACCAGTCCAATGCTGCTAGTACTATCCTTGCAGAGGACGATTTTAAATTGAGGTCATGAGTTAACTGGACTTTATAATGTGGTGGTACTGGCACTGTCCATATTGGTCATTAGCTATGATCAAATAGTTGGGAGTAGAAAAACCTCAAGTTTCTTTACTACTGAGAAAAGGAGACGAGATTGGATGTTTAGACTTCCTTAAGTTGACAGGATTTCCAGGTTTCAGCAGTGAACCGATTTTCCACAGTTTGGGTATTCCAAGTTTTGAATCTTGGTGAGATACACTACTCCCGTCGAGTCAAGCTGCTTTAGCAGCAACAAGGTAATGTCATCTGAGCTATTGAATTTAGAGGATTGGTCTTGTGGAGGACACCTTGAACCACTTTCTTGTTGAATGCAAATAGTACGCAGTATTTTGGCATTTGACGTGACCTCCGGGTTACACGTCGTTTAGCCCTGACCATCGAAGGATGTTATATGGTATTTTACAGGTGAAATTTTAAATGATATACTTATCGAAGCGATGATTTTCAAGAAGCAGAGAAATTGAAGCTCTTTCGAAAAACCACGTGAAAAAAACTGTAGCACTCGGTGTCTACGATTTTCGTAATTTTTATATCACCTACTTTTCCAACATGGCCCCGGCACTTCCACATCCACCGGCAAACGTATCGACGCTCTTCACATTCATTGATTTGTAATTGAAAGCCACAATTCTCTCCGAATATGTCTGCGAAATCGCGGGCCGTAATGATGCTGACGCTGATGAGGAAAATTGAAATGTGAAAATGTGCAAAGGAAATTGGTGTAAAAATGGAAATTGCCAAATTTGAAATGCAAATTATTTCCTGCTTCCTTTTAACTTGACTTTCTTTCATCACAGCAATGAGCGGGTAATTCACAAATGAGTGAAGAAAAAAGTGGAAAGAATGGAAACCAACAACAGCTTGCGTTCATTGCGTCTAAAGCATTCAAGAATTATTGCCGACTTCGGCGCCTTGCGTTTCGCATTCGCATTCGCATTCGCATTCGCCTTCAAGCCAATTTTGTTCGTAATTTATGCGTAATTCTTTGGCATTCATTCGCTCGTTTCACACACACACACATATACATATACATTTGCATGTACCCCGCTCATTGCTTTGAAACAATGCCAAGGCGCAGCGCTGCGGAAATGCATTTAAAACAATAATACAAATTCTGATTGCTTCGGTTTGCTTCAGATTTGGCGCAATGAAAAATGCCCGTACAGACTTTTAACTTAAGGCGCATAAATTTTAAAGCAACCACACACATGTTTAAATACAATACAGCAAGCGTATGCGTTGCTCGCTTATAAATTACTCAATTACTTTTGCAAATTAAATTTATACACTTCAAATAAATAAACAGAAACTAACGCTGCTCAGCCAAAAACGACTGTATTTGCTTAAACAACAACTAAATCTTATTGCTTAGCGAACGCAATATACCGTTAGTCGTTGCTGCAAATATCAGCAACACATTCGTATATGTATTTACTTATACTTGTATTCGTGTATGCCATTTCCTTTGTGGCTCTGCAGTTGATGCCTTCATTATTCTTTAATAAAATATTTCACGAATTCACCGCACAGCAGCTTCGTCTGAGCCTTTCCCAGTGCTAAGCAATCTTTTCGGCTGCACCTTGATTACTTTGCTTGTTCGGTCGGTATTTCACTTTAAATTTCGCTCATTTATCAAATTGCTTAGTGTGGCTTGTTTGGTTATACTGTAAATACTAAATATGCTCTTGTCTGTATATATGCACAGACGAATATATCTACACTAACTATATGTTTCTTGAATGAATGTTTACGTTGAATCTTTTTTTTAGGGCAAAAATTTAATCTTCAGGTGGCGTTTGCAAAAACCCAAAACAACTCCGAAATATGAACACCCTATTGTACTAGTTATATATTATACTATAATTTTCATGAATAACACTTGTGTGTATGTAATGTAGACTGGTTTCGGAAAATACAGATAACTTGTAATTAAAAATGGATTCTATTTACAGATTTCCAAAACATATTTGAATTTCAGAAGGATTTTTTGTTTTGCTGAATATAGATTGTCACAGCTAGGGTACATAATAATAATGAAAGAAGAAGAAATCACACATTCTTGAGAAAGTTTCAAGTCGGTAAAGGAACTCCAAAACTTCGGAAACTGGAATATTGTGTAAGGTTTGGTCGGAAGAAATTTATGATGTTTGCATCCAATTTAAGACTTTATTTACCATAATTAATATAATCCAATTTAGGTCAAATATGCACCGTTTCCTTCGGTAATTTGTTGTGATTTTGAAGGCTGAAACATTTTCTTACACCTTCTGACATTAAGGTGATTTTTGATGCGATTAAGGTCCTTTGTGGCTATATGATAAACTGTAGATACATATATGATATATGAAAGTAGTTGTTGTTCGGCGACGGAAAGAACCATACCTAAACTAACCCTACTGCAGACATAAGGCTATTGGATCACACTATGATATAAGATCGCGAAAAGGTTTATTAAAGGCAGAAAAACATCTTACGTAGATCTCCACCGTCAGCCATACAGTTGATTTTTGACGGCTTGCAAATACATATTCAAAATCTGAGATCCAACTATGAGATCTGATTTGAGAACCAGTACTATATTAAACGAATGTAACTGTTGTGATTTATTTACCACCAGAAAAATGCTGCTTTTGCTTATTACCCTGAGTTAGGAAGTGGTATGAAGAAGAAATTATATAATATCAGCATATCATAAAATAACAGCGAAACAGTTGGAAATTATGCTATGAGACAAACTCCATTTGCGTGTTTTTTTCATAATGCCACTCTTATAGAAATCCTCGTTCTTGTTGGCAAAAAATCATTCGTTTCCCCGGTAAAATCATCATAGGTGGCTTATCCGGATTATAAGCAGGACATATAAGAATCTCTTAACCAAGCGCCCGGAGCTTCTGGTGAGTTAATATCGATGTGTGTGGCCGCAGGTTGTTCTGATGAAATACAATTCCTCTCTTATTTGTCAAAGTGAGCCTTTTCAGATCAGTTGTTTCCTTCATCATTGTTGACAGTACATACCCGCATTAAGAGTTAGGCGAGCAGTTCATAGTAGACAATTCGCTCATAATTCCTCCAAGCTCATGGCAAAACATTTCTGACCGTCAACTCTGCTCCAATTCCATCCACTTCGGGAATAGATCGAATATGGTACGATTCAGCACCGATTTGCGGATAAAAAGTCCGTCCATATTTTTTTCAGCTAACAAGTGTTGAATCTATATATTGACATTATTTTTGCTCTTAGCTTTATTTAAATGGTTTTAAACGGATTGTTTACCTCGAAGAAGATTTCCATTATTTCATCAAAGTCATCCAGAGAGTGCTGTATCTTTGGAAACAAAATTGCCGGAATGGAATCGACAATTGGCAGTTGCAGTATCAGGACCATGAATATCATTCATAAATTGGATGCTAGACAACCACAAAAATCGTTGACGAAATAGAAGTAAGAATAGGTCATTCCGTTACGAACAAGTTTATGTCGGAGAGACCTCGATGGGTAGGGATGCTTTCTGCTACAAAGAAAAGATTCCTGTTTTGCACGTATTCATATGTATGGATGCTTGTTACGAGTAGATAGACATTCTGAACACTAGTTGAAATGGATAGATCGCCAAATATTTTTATGAAGCAAAATATTTTCGTATTTATTCGGATTGATTGTGAATAGAAATCCCATAAAAATACTGATTATGTTTATTTAATTTTGGATAATATATGCCATTCTGGAAATGGGTATATGAAAAGGTTTAAACATGGATATTCTAAATTTATTTTCTTTTTCAACTGTATCTTTTAAAACTTGAACCATTGCGACGAAGAGTTTACTCTTGTTGGCGTTTTCAATGTTTACGTACTGGTGAAGGATATGTGAACGACGTAGGGAGAGCTTTCATTCCGATATTAGCTATATATATTAGCGGCTATACTAGCACTGAGCTCGCTCATTGTACGCTCAAAATTAGTGAAGGAGTGTTTTTTCTCAATATCAATACCAAGTAGGAACGACTTGGATCCCCGTTGTCCTTTAATGGTCTAACACTGAACCTATGGACCTCGCTTGGGCCTATCACATTTTTCGACCTCGAGATCTTTCGGCACTACTTGCTCTTTTCACGGTTCATCCTGCCGCGTTAAAGATATATGAAAAAAGGTGATTTGGAAACATCCAATCACTTTCTATGCCATTGTCTAGATTTTGCAAATCTGTAGTTTAAACGTCTCTACAATCATATTTTCGACGAACTGGGAGAGATAGCCGAAACTGATAATAACTACTTTCTCAAATTTGTGAGGCTCAAAGTGGTTTGAGGAATGTTATATCTGAAATGAAATATTTAAGTTTTATGACCAGAGTGCTAAGCTTTCCAAATCAGTCCTGTTGGCGTTTGTAATAGGCTCTAGTTTTGTGACATAATTCAACCTAACCCAGTTTATTTACTTTCAGTTTTGTTGTGTTAAATAAGCCTATGAATCTTAAAAAATACTATGTTTGTTGTAAGTGATGTTGTTGCGAGCCAAACGAAGCCACTTGATATTATTAGGAGCCAAATGAGCTATGACTTGAGCATCTCTGTAGCGGAAGGTTAACCAAAGGTGGATAATCAGCAATTCGAATAGAACTGAACCGAATGGTTGCCTGATGAGCTAAGGAGCATGCATCAGCTTCTTTGTAGAACATGGTCGGACGGAGGCATGCCTGACGATTGGAATTTAAGTGTGCTTTACCCAATCCACAAAAAGTGAGACTACTCTGCGCCAACTACTGGAAATAGCCGCCTCCTGTATACTCGTATATTGCGTTAAGAATATATAGCGTCTGGCGTACGACGATGATATTAATATCATTGGCTTCAACAACAGCGCCGTCAGTTCTGCTTTCTCCAGACTGGATAAGGAAGCGAAGCAAAGGCTCTATCAGTGAACGAGGGCAAGACGAAATATCTCTTGTCATCAAACAAATAGCCGTCATTAAACAAATACTCGCGACTAGGCTTCCCACGTCACTGTTGACAGTCATAACTTCGAAGTCCAAATAATTTAGTATATCTTAGAACCAGTATTAACACCAACAGCAACGTCAGCTTCGAAATCCAACGCAGAATAACTCTTGCTTCCTCTCTCGACGAACAAAGAGAAAATCCTACAAGCCGCTTATTATCCCCGTCCTGCTGTATGATGCAGAGGCAAGGACAATGACAACACGTGATGAGTCGGCATTACGAGTTATCGAGAAAAAAGACCACAATCAATGGAACTATGAGATGTCGTATATCTCGACGAAATTGACATAGTTTCGCGAATTAAGGGTCAATGGCTACGCTGGCTAGGTCATGTCGTTTGATTGGATGAAAACACTCTAGCTCTAAGAGTAATCGACGCAGTAACCGCCGGGGGAACTAGAAGAAGGCGAAGACCTCCACTCCGTTGGAAAGACTAGGTGGAGAAATTTTTGCTACACTTGGAATCCCCAATTGGTGTCGAACAGCGCTGTTGGAAACTCGGCTATAACCGCGTAAGCGTTGTCTACGTTAATAAAGAAGAAGAGGTTCTAGAATGAATTTGTTATAGGAAACTATATCTGAGTTTGGAACCTCCACAAAATAAGACGTTTTATTGTTTTTTTATTTTGTGAAGGGTATTTGAGCTTTGGCCCAACCAAAGTTAACTTTTTTTCTTGTTTAATAAATCATTTCTATTCGTAATTAAGCATACATATGTCATTTCCAAATAATTGCGAAAACATAATGTGGTTTTTGTGGGTTTTTGGTGGCAGAAAATATTTCTTACAGAAAATTATGGAATTCTCGATCAGCGAACGCTTCATATGCTTCACAAAAACCAACAACAACTCTATATGAAGTAAAGTTAAATGAGAAGTAATCAGCAGACGGAAGCGAGTATGTGTATGTATGTATGTATGTATGCTCCCATATAGCCATCAAGTGCGCACACAAACCACGGAATTGTTTGTTTATCTTGCGAAATTTAGTTGATGCAAACAAGAAATTTTGCTTACACAAGCAATTTGCCACAAGATAAATTCAAACACACACACACATACACACTCAATCATAACTTAAATTTCTCGCGAAGGAAACAATTCAACAACCACAACAAGTGCGAGTGGAAGTAAGCAATTTGCAGTCGTTGCATATGTCACGTGACAGCACAGACACAGCGCAAAGTGAGCAAAATAAAGCAAACTTAGAGCGGATCTCTAGTAAAAGCGCATGCAAATGCCAAGGACTAAAAGTGAAGTGGGCAAAGTTGGAAATTCGAGCTGGAAATGGCTGCAGTTATAAATGCATGTATGTATGTATGTATGTGTGTATGTGTGAGTGTAAGTAGCGAAGAAATTGCGAGGCACTTGACAGGAAGTAAACTTTGCTTACAGCAAGCAACACTAATCATAATAACACTAACAACAATAAAAACAACATCTGCCAGAACCTGAGCCTGAGCCATAAACTGTAGCAACTAAACTTGAAATGGAAGACTTAAATACGCATCTGCATCGTTAAGACATAGGTGAGAATTGAGAAAATTGCTAAACAACTTGTCGTGAAGATACGGACAAGTTAGGCAAGCAACTATTCGTTTAACATA
This sequence comes from Bactrocera dorsalis, assembly GCF_023373825.1. NCBI lineage: Eukaryota > Metazoa > Arthropoda > Insecta > Diptera > Tephritidae > Bactrocera > Bactrocera dorsalis. The sequence goes on along the minus strand of NC_064303.1, from coordinate 29,370,042 downwards.
TGGGGAGTAGGGGCACAATGGTACAGCCTGAACATTTAATGGAAAGAAAGTTGGTGCTGGGAAAATTATCCAGGCACCCATAAAAGCTTTACATTATTGAAGTGAAGAGCAGTTAAGTCAAGTAATAAGTAATAAGGGATAAGAGTTTGGTATTATGTTTTTAAAATGATTTCGGACAAGTGACCGCCATGGCTGACTCGAATAAATTCCAATTTTCGACCAAGTTTCGTAATAATTGGGGCCATAACATATGTCAGCAATAACGCGTCGAATATTTGCTTCAAAGTCGCGAATCTGTTGTATATTGTGGATAAAATGTCAGCTCTTGAATCTTTTCAGGTTGATTTGCGTCCCAAATGCGTCAATTGTGTGTTTACATACCCACTGACCTTGAAAGAGACCCATTATCGTTGAACAAAATTTGGCTCGAAAACATCGGATATTCTTGAAAATTTTCAGGATCTCAAAGAACGAGCGGTGTCGCTTGGGAAGGCTTAGTTCTTGTACAAACTTTCAATTTAAGGGGCTATACCAATTTTACATTAAAAAAAAAAATGTTTTTTTTTTTATTTGCTTTTTAGATAGCTTATATTTCTATAAATATCCTGTGAAATCGTACTGGTATATCCCCTTAAGATCTCGATGTAAATTGGGCCAAATCGTTCTATACGTCAGTCCGAGTTGCAAACGGCACCGAATCGATTCACCACGGTCTACGGCTGCTATATTTTTTCGTTGCATGCTGTATGTAGTCTATTCGGTCGAATATTATTCAATAATGAACTCTCGGTCTCCAGGTGGGTGATTTTATTGCAAATAGTAACCTCAATAAGTCGATTACGTTGACCATAAATTGAGGGAAGCGCGCGAGAAGCATTTTTTACAGTTAATTTTCGTAATAAAGTTGAATGATTTGTAATAGTTGTGGAGGCGTAAGTCTTTCCATAATGAAATGCCAAACAATATTAAACAAAAGTAACATGACAGTTTGCCATAACTCACGCGTAATCTGTCAAAAAAGGTCACTGAAAAAAGTTCCCCTGCTTTGATTACCTGTTATAAGGCCAGCGTACTTTTGATTGAATAAGTTCGCTTTTTAAATGAAGAGACAACTTATTGCTGTTGCAGAGAACAATGGGTCAAAAGTGAGCTCGATAAGTGTAACAAAGGTGCAGTAGGTTAGGTTAGGTTAGGTTAGATGGCTGATCAAGAGATCGCACGTGGACTAATAGAAGTAGTCCTTTGTGAAGCCATTGAAAAACGAACTCCCGTGTTCGGACTTAGATATCGGCAAACCGTTTAGTATCTTATACAAATTTACATTTAATTTCTATGTCCGCTATCTTGGGCCAAAAGGACTTTGCGACCGCGCAGGTATCAATGCTGGACCATCGCTGACCGAGCAGCCGCGAGGCCCAGCCATCCAGTAGTAGAGAACAGGAGGATGCAGGAGCACTTACCCGTTCCCATTCTACCGATAGCGATTCAAGGGTGCCTTTCCTTGCCAGCTCATCAGCTTTGCAGTTACCTACGATTCCGCTGTGTCCCGGCACTCACAAAAGTCTTATAATAAAAGCTCTCGCCGCCAGAGACAGTGACGCCAGACACTCTTCGACCAACCTTGAACGCACTGTGAATTGTGAGCTTTGGAAGAGTCCACCTACAGAAGTACTGAATTTTCGAAATGTTATGCTTTTATAATTATGGTCATACACATAAGTATTGGTCTTTAATTAACTATAATATCTGAGACATATATTTATATGGAATATTTTCCACAATAATCACACTGTGCGATGGATTTACATTCTCACTAGCATACCTTGAGGCGCATGGGAAGTACACTGATGTATTTATTTTGTAGTTAGAAAAGAAGAAAAGACCAAAAAAGGATACGAAACTGTAAAATGCTGTATAACGAATCGAGTCTAAAGTTCCTTTTCATGTATTTCGCCTTGCACTTTTAGTTGCTAGCTGCGTTGTTGTTGTTGATGACGACAGGAGGTTTGTGTTAAGTGTCTAGGATTTGTTTTGTATATCATTTTACTTATAGTTTCTTGCACCTCTGGGCATTGCACCTCTTCAAGATTTTTGCTCATCAAGAGCACATACAAATATGTCGAAGTATGTGTGGAGTATTACGCATGCTGCATAGATCAACCTGATTGCATGTAATGCTCTATATATCCTGCGGGAAATTGTTTGTTGAATGCAGGGATTAAATTGTAGATATACCAATGTCTCTAGTATTAATATAGTACTTGGTTTTTACTTGAAAGTAATAAATATTAATGCTTTATAAATTAATGATAAGCGTTGAGAGCTAAATTAAAGCTCAATCGAGGGGTACCTGTCTTGCACTTTACTTAGATCTGGAGGTATTTTGGTGTCTTGTTTGGCTTTAAGTAGACCCCTGGTCGAGGAAATGGAGGAGATTCAATTTCGGAAAATTTATTTAGTTCTTATTTCAAATAGTTTCTTTCCCTGACTCTCCCACGGATCCACCAGATAAGGTATTACTTCGTGGGAGTGACAATATATTTTACGTCTCTTCTATAGCACGGACGGACTGACGCCTGTTCTGCTGTAGCTGTCTTAATATTGTCGTGATGGAAGTTGCCGCTTCATGAACAGCTTTCCACTTCTCTGAGGACTGACACATAAGTGCAGTCAAACTTTCCACCGTTAAACTACTAGCTAGTGCTGTTTCTAACTTTTCCCTTATGAAAAGTTTTTTGAAACCGAGGACAATGGAAAAACACATTTTCAGAGTCTTCTAATGACATTCATTTTGAAATTTGTATAGATAACCTCTGATGCATCCATGCCCACTTAATATTTGGGTCAGATGAAAATCCAGGTCCCCATGTTGTCTACTTATCCACGTATGGATGTCAGGCATAAGTCTGTGGGCCCGCCGTCCTTTAGTCGAGCCACCGTTGCTGCCATATAGTTTTGCTCTTTCTCTCTTCTTTTTTTGGCTTTCTGTAATTGGCGCTGAAGTTCATATAATCTCGTGAACTCGTCTCCCTGGATGTCTATGGGTGGCATACTAGATAGTACTTCAACTGTATTTAATGGTCTGGCATACGATTTTATGCTTAGTACCTGTATTCATACTGGAGCTGCATATAGTCTAACTGAGCTCATCGTTTTTGCGATTAAGAGTCGGCGGCTGGAACCCACACAACTTTTGTTTGCCATCATTCTTGATAAGGCATTATAAATCTTATTTGCTTTATTTGCTTTGTTGGCCAAGTGCTTAAATTTCAGTTTGGAGTCCAATATTACCCCTAAATACTTCATCTGTGGTTGTAAAGTAATCACGCACTCTCCTATAGTGAGAGTTATTTTTTCCTCAATTTTCCTGATGCTTAACGTTTTTTGGCTGTGGAATTCTTAGCACCCCATCATAAACTAGATTCCATAAGAAAGGGCTTAAAACACCTTGTGGTACTCCACTTGTAATAAGGTAGCTCTTGATGCCTTCGTTAGTGTCGTAGATCAGCCTTCTATTTTAAAAATAACTCATACCGATATTTCTGAATTACTGAGGGACGCGTATTCCATAGGCTTCGAATATATTTGTCCATTTAGTAGAGTTGAATGCATTCTTCACATCCAGGGTGATCAGCGCACAATATTTTTTGTACCATCTTTCCATTTTTTGCCCCATACTGCACTTTTCGGAGTGTCGACACTTTTTTTAATGCATCGACAGTAGACCTCTGTTTTCTGAAGCCGTCTTGTCTTCTGATAGTCAGCCGGTTTCCTGGATTGCAAAATCCAAGCGGTTTTTTTATTATGCTTTCGTACACTTTGCCCATTGTGTCGATCATACATAGAGGTCGATACGAACAAGGTTCATCTGGTCCTTGAGATTACGGCTAGAAGAAATACCCTAAAGGCGGCTCTAGTGCCAAGCCTCCCACCTATGGACCTCTCAGCTGAAAGTTGAGTGACAAAATCCGCGAGATGGCTATTGGCTGCAAAAGTGTTTCCACATATAGTAGATCCTTCGGGTATAGGTGGGTCATGGCGTTAGGCAAGCACCGACTGCCTGACCCAACTTTTCAATTGGAAAATAATGCTTAGCGTAAACATAGAAAAAGCTAGCTGCGCCTAATACATTAAATATGCATACGGATGGCTCGAAAATGGAGGATAGAGTTAGTGCTGGCATCTTTGGCTCTTTGCCAAATCTGCAGGAAGTAAAGCGAAGTAGAATCATTTTGTCACTTTCTCTTCCGTTGCCCGGCTTTTTCTAGAATCAGATTGAAATATATCAGTAAACACACCCTAGCGAAGTGCCTTGTATTGATATAAACCGTCTTAATAAATTTATTGTAAGCTCAAAACGCTTCGTCGCATCTTTGAGGATCTGGTGATCCACTTTTAGGAGTTTATTGGTAACAAAACGTGTAAACCGAATTTTTTAAATTTATTTTTATTCATACATAAAGGAATGCCCTAATAATTACACATATTTATAGATAAGTACCTCCAGTTCTTAGTATTTTCAAAGGAGCATTTTGCAGTTACATGAAATAACAAGTTCAAGTTCTAATAAATATTGATATAGTTTGTAGATTAGGGTGTTTTTTTTTTTTTTGAACTATTAATTTTTTCAATCCCATCATGAAATTTCCTTGGAAATACCCTAAAAAATTCCCTAAAAATTTGAGCCCTTAATATTAACATTAAGGACTGGACCAAGGCGTTCAAAAATTGTCCATTGAAAATACACGACAATCGTGATTATTTGTCTTTAAATTTCTATAACTCAGAGGTATTTTGTGGCATCGCTTTAATTTTAGACACATATTCCTCAGAATTGAACACTCTACAAAAGTGCCTATTGCGACAAAATCGAAACTCACACCGGCGAGGTAGAACGGGGCTCTAAACCTGATTTTTCCACGAAATTCGCATTTTTTTGTATATATCTCATAAATGATAAGAGCTATAGAAAAAATGTGCATGAAAAACTTGTAGGAAATTGTATTTGCTACAAAAAAGGTCTAGGGGAAATCGCTATCATTAATACTTCTCGAGATATTCAGCTTTTTAAGTAAGGCTGTATGGAATTTTCATAGATGGTATGTAAAAAAAAAGTAGTTTAGTAAAGAAAAATTTCCAATAAACTCGAGTTTATGGATCAACGTATAATAAATTTACTTCATGCATTATACCCTTCACAGAGTTGTAGGGTGTGTAAAGGAGGTTTCATTATCAGGAAAGAAAATCTTTAAACTTTCAAGAAATTTTTTTTTAATTGCAATTTACAGAGTTATTTTCTGTCTCTTTAAACTTGCGCATAAGCAACTCCACGACCATTTCACCAAAACATTGTAGTGCTGGCAGCATTTATTGCAAAACTTTCTTCGCTTGTTTGCTGGAGCTGTCATTTACTCATCATCAAGTGCTGCCTCCAGCGCTCCTTAATGTACATGCACACATACACATATTTGTAGTAAAGTTTAAGCGCCATCGTAGAGCTTATGGTTGGCATTGTTATTATCTTAAGCCAACACTAAGCTAAGCAGTCGCGCATAAAGGAAGGAATGAAGTGATTAAAGCGTTGGGGAAACTTAATTGGCTGCCAGTGCCACTTAAAAACGTAATAAAACTAAAAATTGTCGCCATTTTAATTTTAGACATTAGCAATCCACTCAGGCACTATGCGCTCAAGGCAACAAACGATTGCGAAAAGAGCGTGTATAACAGCGAATGTGAGAAAAAGGTCGCTAAAATATGCTCGGTTGTAGAGAAAATTTCACTTTAAGTGCCGCATTTAAGATTTGAATGCAAAGCAATTTAAAAATTTCTCTCCTTTTCAGTTGCCACAATTACATTCATGCTCGTGTAATTAAATTTTCAAAGAGAGCAGCTGTTGGAGAGCGTTGGCGTGGAAATAAGGCGAATTAAAATGATGGTTTGGCGGCAAGGAATGTGTACTTATATTTAAAATACATATATATGTACACATATATTATCTTTATATACATACATCTACTTCATCATATAGATTTATTTTGCTCTCAGAAAAAAGTAACGTATACGCAACGTACGCCAAAGGCTGCAAACAAATTCTCTTATTTTCTCACAAGCAAAGCTGCATACCAAAAGCGCTGCAACGTAAACAAACCATTTTATTTCTTCTGCTACTATTTCCTTGTGTCTTCTGCTGGCACATTATAGCACGTACTTTACAAAGTTGTGGTTAACAAGCATTACATACAAAAATGTTGTGGCAATTATGCTTGAGTAAAGATAGCTGCTGAGAAAGAGTACAAAAAATCCAAGCATACCTGTAGATATGGTTATGAGAAAGTGTTAATGGTACAAGTATATATATACATACATACATAATTATTACATATGTAGTTGTAAAATTTTATTAGTTGTGTATATGAGTGCTTATGACTTAATAGTTTCTTCAGCGTACACGTCGTAAGGAAGTAAAAGCAATTAACTGAAAATGTTGTAGACAACTTTTTCAGAAGAAGCTGAGAGTACATGAAGCCGGTTACAAAACATGGCTACAACACATCGTTATCAAATTGCCGAGGTGTAATAATTGCTATAAAATTAGATTTCTGTGGTATCAAAAAAAATACAAATAAAATAAATTTTCGACTTTAGTAGCATATGGAAGACTCTCATGAGGGTAGTTGAAGAAAATAAAAAAATAGTAATAATTTTGTAAGTTTAGTTTAGCTAGCTGATTTGCAAAGAAGGCGGAGGAATTAAACTTCGACTAATAAATAAAAACCTCTGTGGAGCTATTTAAAAACTTCTGTAGTTGGATATTAACTCCCGACAAAATGCCTTCAACTTGTCCGAATTATGTTTAGGCACTTTATTTCTATTTCTTTAGCCCAAAAAGTGCGAGATCCGAGATATTTTAGCCTTGATCTGGCAAAGTGCTGAGATTATTTTATCTTATTCTTTTCTAAGCAGCTTCTTTAACTGGCATCCGGTAAAATGTTAAATTGTACTTCATGAATCCAGCTAATCTGCGCCAATTACCGTCGAATAAGCCTCCTTAATTTCTTAATTTAATTAGGTCTTATAGATCGTGGTGTGGGAAAAGCTGAAGCCTACCGTCAACAAACTGAATGTACCTTACTAGTGTTGCTGTGGATCTGGAAAATATGTTATCAACCGGATTTTCATCATGCTCCAAACCTTGAAGAAAATCCCTTAAAAAAAGTTCGACACATACTACTTCTTTGTCGGTGTTAAAGTTGCCTTCGACAGCACGAACAGGAACTGCCTCTATGCCGCTATGGCTGAACTAGGTATCCCCGCAAAGTTAATACAGCTGTGTAAGCTGACATTGAACAACATCAAAAGCTCCGTCAGGATCGGGAAAAGCCTCTCCGAACCGTTCGACACCAATCAAGGTTTCAGTCAAGGTGACCTTTGCGAATGGTAGGCACCTTGCCGGGATGTCGGGTACCGCATGCGTGCGCTAACCAAGAGCTACCACCTCCTAATCCAGGGTGTTATGCGACTCCCGTGCCCATTGGAGCTTTGCAGCCAGGAGGTAAATGTGGCTGTAGTCTAACAGAGCCTGCGGCAAGTAGTAGTCTAACAGCGGTAGGCAAGGGGGGTCGAGGGGCTAAGCAGAAGTTTAGCTTCCTTGACACTCTTACGCCAGAGGAGCGGTCGCTGTTTGAAGAGCACGCCAGGGAGGATGATGACTACGTGCCCTCTTGCAGCGGCGCTCACCTGGCGAAAACGCCTTGTAGCAGCCATGAGCGCCGCCAAGACTCGGGTGAGTCACATCAGGCAGAGCCTGAAGGCGCTCGCAAAAGAAGAAGGAGAAGGCGCAGACGAGGCGAGCAACGCCCCCTCCCAGAAGCTGGTAAGCCCGGTGTGTGCGACAATCCACACAGGAAGGGAATGAGTGGTTCCACCATGAAATGGTGCCTACGGTACCTCCGTGACGGGAAGACTCCGGAGGTAGCGGAAGCTCTAGCAAGGAACAAAGGCAAAGGGAGCAACGCATCCCCGGCAAAGGGGCACGACAAAAACGTGTCAGCTCACGCGCAAGGCAGCTGAACCGGAAACCTTGGCCCGGTCAGTACCACCCTGACCGCAAGGCGGGGCGATAGCAGGGCAATGCCCGCAGACACGTATGCCCAAGCCGCAAAACGTAAGAGCGGCCAGATCACGCCGCAGGAGCCCCCCAGCTCCAAAAGGTTGCGAGGCATCAATCCAAAGGAAGCCGGGGGCCAACTATCTGGACTGGCTCACCATCGGGTGGAGGAGGGGCGGCGCAGATATGCGGATGCTGTTAAAGGCATCCGCATGGCTATGCTGCCTCTTAACTAACCGGCGGAGTCGCTGAAGTCGATAGTATACATCTTTACGAACCCTCCCTGTAAGTTTTGAATCAGAGAAAATACTGGCTCGGTTCTAAGATCTAGTAAGTAATTTAGAGCTACAGAGTTTAACAGTTTTATTCATCTAATGGTTATTTCTTTCATCAAAAACGAATAGAGATTTATAAGGATTATGTATAAACCAGACGAGTTGATTTCCGGGTAACTGATAACTTGAGTAAAAATTGATATATTTTAATGAAACTCGGTACCCCGTCGACAGTGTTTAAAGGGGTGAAATCTGGCAAACAGCTACGCGCATTCTCCATAATATTGGTCAAAAACGGTTCATAGTTGTTCAGGCCCCCAGCTACCGAATAAGTGCACCTCGGTACCTATGACTGAGTTTTTACTAAGAATATAAATTTATCTAAGAGATATATTATTAAATTCAGAAAGAATTTTTTCTGATAATAACGCACCCTTGTATCAAATATACGTTGAATCTTCTAACCTAATGCCATCATTGTCGCGTACTCTTCTGTTCAGGATCCCAAAATAAGCAGATGATACCTTAGCCTGAATGGATCCATATGAAACCGTGCTAACTACCTTTATTTTCTAAATTTCTGGGTAAAAGCTTCGCATACTAATATCCGCATCTTAAGGCAGCGGTTTATCACAAAAGAGATTTTCTGATCAGAGATGGCTGGGTTTTTTCACTTCGGATGAAAAGCGAAAACGTAAGACCGCTTTATGATAGTATTTGAGGATCTTTAAGAGCAATTCGAATGGAGTTTATATATATTAATGTGGACGTGGTATACGCCAGGGGCCAAGAAACTGTAGAAATAATGATTTTCAGATCAGATCAGAGAGGTGATCGGCACTGCTTTCCGTGCTCCACAAAATAAATCGATTCTTTTGAGAAAGGTATAATAGAGACATAGTTTTATTATGTCGATTTATTGTGCCAGTTCGATTTCGAGTTGCAGGAGAAATTACCAAATTGACAAATAAGAAAGCACCGTTCTCGCATATTATTGTTTTTTCATTAGTTGAAGACCGCTTTGACAAAATGCACTACACTTCTGTTTGACAGCTGTCTTTACTTTTCACCAGTTCAATCACTTTCATTTTCTGATACACGTCAACTGTCAGAATGAAACTCCTTCATCTTAAGATTATCCCACACCTCAAAGTGAGATGAGGAAGGAAAATTGCTATCTATTTAAAATTCTAAGCAACACATTCGCTGTGTGCGCTAAAAATTCTTTGAAATTGAAAGTTATACTTTTCTTGGTGGTTTTTACTGTCAAAACGCCCACTTTTATACACTTTCTTCGAATGCGGTTGAGCTCAGGTAGCTATGAGCGTTAAGTATTTGTATGCTGGATGCATAGTCACGTCAGCTCGCCTTTTATGAACATCAACTCGACTTTCGCTTGTCGCCCGCTATACATATGTACAATTGTAAAGTGCATAAGTTTTGAGACATCTTAGACAGGACGCATTGAAATGCAGACGGCAGATTGTATGAGTGAAAGGTGTATTCGAAGTGCGCTGCTAAACAGTTTATATGCTGCTACGTGTTTTAGTTACACTTTTCTACGAGTATTCAAGTTCTTTCAGACAATCGCTTTGGCTGGTGGTAGTTTAATGGTATTAATTCCGCCTTCTTTGTTTGTGTTTATTTTTTGATAGTCTACATGAGATGATTGCGTTAAGTTCGTTTTTAGTTTAGAAAAAAAACTCGTTGATTTGATTTGAATTGAATTTTTCTCATTTACTTGATTATGCAATATAATTGAAATTGTTGTTTGATTCATGGTTGGTAGAAAAGCGAGGTCACAAAAATGCCTAACTGCAAATGGCCGCACTTAAGCTGTAATTCAAAGCAATACTATATGCATAGGTCGTGTCTACATCTCCTACTACTTTTCCCGGTCTCTTTGCTAATCTCTTCCCAGTTCTTTCATTTCTCAATTGTTTAAATATATGCTTCTGTTGCCCAGTAACGGTGCAGTTCCTTTTAAATTTGATAGAAGAAACTTCAGTTAGTAATGTGGTTCAGTAAATTAAAAGGTGGGAGTTATTTGTAGCACAGAAAGGAATGTATCCTTTTTACCAAAGAAAACAATCTTTATTTTACCACAGAGATATTCCATACCACCGTGCGAAACGTTTCGGAGAGACAAACAGAAAACTTAAACCCAGAATATTTGCAGATAGTTATGTAGATAGATTAGATAGAAAAAATTGTCTGAATGCGTCTGTATAAAGAATTTGTAGTAGAGCTAAAAGTTCCATTAAGTTGAAGTACTGAGGTTGACACTGTGAGGAGCTCAGGCTAGGCCATTGTCAAATTATGGAGGAATACTGAAAGAAAGATAATCACTCTGTACCTCCGTAGTCCTAAGTAATTTATATACCTGATTGATATCAATTCCATATAATTCTCGGATTTTAATTATCACAAAAGAAGGTCAAAGGGATAGAAGATGCTTTACCTGCAACCATCACAATCAACCTTTAGAAGAGGATTGCGGAAGGAAAAAAAACATTCATATTCAATAAGGGTGCTACAAATACTTTGTTTTTTGAACTTACCCAGCGAAACAAGTATAGAAGGATACAACCAAAAAATTCTCTGACAGATTATAAGCCTTCACAGACACAAACTGAGATTGCTTGCTTACTTGCACATGAACCACTGCAGCCTGATGTGTCGGATGTACAAAATGGGAATTTGGTTGAAGGATCAGTTTAGTGATCTTTTGAACAAAAAACCAACGCATTTACTGCCTGGAGGCGCAGTGATTGCAATAGTAAGAAACAAAGTCATCGGAAATACAAATCAGTAATAAGAGCAGGAGGATGGAGTCATGTGTAGAAGTTCACGCAAGTGAGGAAAGTTCTCTGATCGCCATTCACTTGGGAGTGGCCAGAAACGATTCTTTTACATATGACTCAAGCAGCTCACGACTTCCGGCCTTTGACCAAGTATCCTCTGGGTAGCCTAAGAACATCCGTTTGAAGGCGAGCTAAAGTGAGAAGGCGAAATATCCCCTACTTAGGGTTGTGCGCTGGGTTTGGGATCCGCCACGTAAAAAAACACCCCCAATGAAAAAGCAAACACAGCCTCGGATGAGAGACCCCCCTTTTGATGACGACCATGGCAAACGAAATAAGGACTATGATTTGAGGGCATGCACCTGGAATGTCCGGTTCCTTAATTGGGAAGGTGCCACTGCCCAGCTGGTTGATGTCCTCGTGAAAACAAAGGCTGACATCACCGCCGTCCAAGAAATGCGATGGACGGGACAAGGACAGAGACGAGTAGGTCCTTGTGACATTTACTACAGTGGCCAGTACTATCATTCACTCCGGAGAATGAACGTCTAGCCACAATCCACATCAAAGCGAGGTTCTTCAACATATCGCTGATTTCACGCCCCGACGGAAGAGAAGGACGATGTGACCAAAGATGATTTTTATGAGTGCTTGGAGCGCACTTATGAGAGATGCCCCCGCCACGATGTCAAAATCGTGCTTGGCGACTTCAACGCCAGGGTGGGCAAAGAAGGTATCTTTGGCACTACGGTCGGTAAATTCAGCCTCCACGAGCAAACATCCCCAAATGGGTTGAGGCTGATCGACTTCGCCGGGGCCCGAAATATGGTTATCTGTAGTACTAGATTCCAGCATAAGAAGATACATCAAGCTACCTGGCTGTCTCCGGATCGAAAAACCACCAACCAGATCGATCATGTTGGATTAGACGGAAGACACGTCTCCAGTGTTTTAGATGTGTGTGCGCTCCGAGGTCCTAACATCGACTCGGACCACTATCTTGTTGCAGCCAAGATTCGCACCCGCCTCTGTGCAGCAAAAAAAGCACGCCAACAAACACAAGGAAGGTTCGACGTCGAGAAGCTGCAATCACAACAGACAGCCGAACGATTTTCTACTCGGCTTGCACTCCTGCTCTCTGAGAGCACTCGTCAACAACTCGGTATAAGGGAACTGTGGACGGCATTTCAAACTCCTTACGTACAGCTGCAACCGAAACCATTGGTTTTCGGAAAGTGCAAAAGAACAGCCCGTGTCGCAGCGGAGAGAAAACAGGCTGCCTACCTCGCAACGTTGCGATCGACCACAACACGTGCGGGATGGGATAGATACCGAGAGTTGAAGAGGGAAGCGAGACGCATGTGCAGACAGAAGGCCGACAGGGGTAATGCTCGAAAATTCCACGAAAAGATGCGGCGACTTACAGAAGGTTTCAAGACCGGAGCATACTCCTGTAGAACCCCCAAAGGTGATCTAGCCACCGATGCCCAGAGCATACTTAGATTATGGAGGGAACACTTCTCCAGCCTGCTGAATGGCAGTGAACACATAGCACCAGGAGAAGGCGAACCCGATTCCCCAATCGATGACGATGGAGCAGACGTTTCATTGCCCGGCCATGACGAAGTTCGAATAGCAGTTGCCCGCCTGAAGAACAACCAAGCGGCAGGGGCCGACGGATTGCCGGCCGAGCTATTCAAACACGGCGGCGAAGAACTGATAAGGAGCATGCATCAGCTTCTTTGCAAAATATGGTCGGATGAGAGCATGCCCAACGATTGGAATTTACGTGTGCTATGCCCAATCCATAAAAAAGGAGACCCCACAATCTGCGCCAACTACCGTGGAATTAGCCTCCTCAACATCGCGTACAAGGTTCTATCGAGCGTATTGTGTGAAAGATTAAAGCCCACCGTCAACAAACTGATTGGACCTTATCAGTGTGGCTTCATACCTGGTAAATCAACAACCGACCAGATATTCACCATGCGCCAAATCTTGGAAAAGACCCGTGAAAGGAGAATCGACACTCACCACCTATTCGTCGATTTCAAAGCTGCTTTCGACAGCACGAAAAGGAGGTGCCTTTATGCCGCGATGTCTGAATTTGGTATCCCCGCAAAACTAATACGGCTGTGTAAACTGACGTTGAGCAACACGAAAAGCTCCGTCAGGATCGGGAAGGACCTCTCCGAGCCGTTCGATACCAAACGAGGTTTCAGACAAGGCGACTCCCTATCGTGCGACTTTTTCAATCTGCTGCTGGAGAAAATTATTCGAGCTGCAGAACTGAATCGAGCAGGTACAATCTTTTATAAGAGTGTACAGCTGCAGGCGTATGCCGATGATATTGATATCATCCGTTAGTTCTGCTTTCTCCAGACTGAACAAGGAAGCAACGCAAATGGGTCTGGCAGTGAACGAGGGCAAGACGAAATATCTCCTGTCATCAAAGAAACAGTGGTCGCACTCGCGTCTTGGCTCTCACGTCACTGATGACAGTCATAACTTTGAAGTTGTAGATAATTTCGTCTATTTAGGAACCAGCATTAACACCACCAACAATGTCAGCCTAGAAATCCAACGCAGGATTACTCTTGCCAACAGGTGCTACTTCGGACTGAGTAGGCAATTGAAAAGTAAAGTCCTCTCTCGACGAACAAAAACCAAACTCTATAAGTCGCTCATAATTCCCGTCCTGCTATATGGTGCAGAGGCTTGGACGATGACAAAAACCGATGAGTCGACGTTGCGAGTTTTCGAGAGAAAAGTTCTGCGGAAGATTTATGGTCCTTTGCGCGTTGGCCACGGCGAATACCGCATACGATGGAACGATGAGCTGTACGAGATATACGACGACATCGACATAGTTCAGCGAATTAAAAGACAGCGGCTACGCTGGCTAGGTCATGTTGTCCGGATGGATCTATCTACATGCACTATTCGTAAGGTATATGCTCCAGAAGTTCTAGTTAACTTTATAGGTAGCAAGGAATCGGAAGGTCAGTCTTATGAAATATTTATAAAAAGAACATGTAAGGTCCTGGTTTGCAATGACATGGTTTTCTGGGGTCCACATAATCGGGAGGTGGATTCTTGAAAGGATTTAGTCTAATTTCGAAAATTTGTGCCCATAAGATAAAATATCTCAAGGGCACTATTTGTGTAAAGTTTTATCGAGATACATTGCTACGTTCTCGATTTTTTTTTACTGGAAAGTAAAAGGCTCACATTGAATTTAAAATTGTGTTATGGGAAAAATAGGAGTGGCTTTTATTTAATTTCACCCATTTAGTCTCGAGATATAGATTTTAACCAAAATGGGCGGTGCCATGCCCATCGTCCAATTTTAACCCCTACTCCTTATAAATAACATTTTGGTATTGTCTTAATACTTTATTGTGAATGCCTTATTGGCTATTACAGCCTCGGTTCTACGTGGCAAGGAGTCGACCAAGTCCTGGCAATCTGCGTACATGCCTCTTGAACAACCTGCCAAATCTGCAGCTTAGAAGACCGGGGTTCCTTTAAAACAAAGCGATTGGCGTCTCCCCATAAGTTTTCTATGGTGGTCCGGGGATTGAGCTGACCATGGCATAAAGTTTTTCTTGGCTGAGCCAATTTTTAGTTAATTTGCTGATGTCTTGTGGATCGTTATCATGCTGGAATGTCCATTTAAAAGCCATATTCCAACTGGCATATGGCAGCTTAACCTTCTTTATTATCTCCATGTACACATTTTGATCCAATCGATCATATGTATTGGGTCCACACCGCTATAGGAAAAACAGGCCCATATCAAAATATTGAGCCACCGTGATTTACTATCTTGAACGTATAATTTGTAATATACTCCGTGTTTGGGAGTCGACGGACATATGTCTAGGGCCTGCTTCACAAAACAAAACAATTTTGAACTGTCTGTCCATAGGATATTGCGCCATTTTGATATTGGCCAGTTCAAATGGCTTTTGGCAAACTCCAACCGGGCTTTGATATGTCTTTGACTAAGTAAAGCCACCTTTCGTGGGCTTCGCGCATTTCAATTTTCATTCAACAGTCGTCATCGAATGGTTACGTCGCTGATCCCCTTCGCATTTATTTCCCTAGAGGATGCAAATGGACTGTTTTTGCTGCAGTGCATTATGTGTTGGTCGTCTAAATTTGCAGTTTTGCGTAGGGTACCACGTTTTTCGGGCCTCAATTCATAATTTATGGCATTGTATACCATCTTGGCAGAACATTTTAAAGGATTTTGTATTTCTTTGTTTGTTTTCTACTCCTTTCTTAGCTAAAAAATTAAAAGCCTATCTTCCTTGGAGCAGTGAGGTCCTCTACCCATTAAAATTTAAATTTTATACCCTGAACAGGATATATTAAGTTTGCCACGAAGTTTGTAACACCCAAAAGGAAGCGTCGGAGACTCTATAAAGTATATACACTAGGCATCAAATGAAAGTATAAATATGATATATAAATATATTACATATATTGGCAACATCAGATCATTAATTTACTTCCTACATTTTCGCTTTAGAATCAATTCATAAAGCATTTTATGTAGATGCACCGTTATGTAAATAAACAGTTTTAGTAGTATTTGCACTTATTATTTTGACGCAAAAAATATTTACTCCATCGAGGGTGATTAGTTTTCGATGGTGAGCCTATGAGTGCGCGTCAAATGAAAGTATAATTTTAGTTTTGGTTCATTTATTTCAAGATAAAACTGAGTTTTACTACAGATTGAATAAATTTGTATTTACTAAGGGAATTTCTGTTATGGCGAAATTTTTTTTCTGTTCTTAGTAAAAAATATAAAAAAATTGTAGAGAATCGGATCTTAATTGTAGAAGATGGGAATAAGGGTGAAACGTATCAAAAAGTTTATGAAAAATATTCCATTTCGATCAGAGAGTAAAGAAGAAAGATTTTTGAATACTCCAAGAGAAGAAAAACATGCAAGACTCAATACAGTGGAGGTCCAAAGTCCAAAATTTCTATTCACGCTGAGCGACTTGTACGAGAAAAGCTCCAGAAAACCCTGAAATTTTATCGCGGGAGTTGATTGAAAGTTTTGGTTTGGTTGTTTCCATTAGTACAATGAAAAGAAAACTACAAAAATAAAGTTTTAAAAACTATATCGCAAAAAAATGACCTATGTTTTCCATTTCGAGTAGGAAAAAAGGACTAGAGTTTGCAAAACAATATCCAAATTTGTCAACCACATTATGAGATAAAGTAATTTGGTCCGATTAATTCAAATTCGAGCTAAGGAGTTAAAAAATATGTAAGGGAGTGGGGTGTAAACCTTCTGATCGCTTACAAACAGAGTGCATATAATCATCAGTGAAGCATGGAAGATGTTCTCTCATGATTTGGGGCTGTTTTTCAAAATTTGGTATAGGTAGTGTATTTAAAATCGATGGACGAATGACGGTTGCTTCATATGTTCACATTCTTAGCGAAAATTTGAAAATATATGCGAAAAAAGTGAACTTGGGGTCGTTTATCTCCCAATAAGATAACGAACCCCAACGCACATTTCGCCTGACTACTCGCTTTTTTGAAGAAGGCTTAAAGAAACACTGGCCTGGCCAGCTCAGTCACCGGATTTAAACCCAATTAAGCATTTGTGGTTAATTTTTGATTCCAAAGTACCAAAAAGCAGCCGTACAAACTTGGAATAATTTTTCTTAGAGACGAAGCGTCACCTTGACATTATTCCAATTAAAATATTAGAAAATTTAGTTCGAGGCATGCCAAAACGTCTTCCTGCAGTAATACAAAATAAAGAAGGCGATATTAATTACTAAATTTACTTTTAAACCAAACGTTTTAAATTTTTTCAAAATTTATACTTTCATTTGACCACTTTTATTTAAGAGTCTTTTTTTTAAAGTGGAACAAAATTTTTTTCTTTCTATTCCGGAAAAAAATATATTTCATTTGATGCCTAGTGTATATAAATGATCGGTATTTTAAGTTGAGTCGATTTAGACATGCCCATCTGTCTGTCCGTCTGTCTATATACTCCGAACTAGTCCCTCAGGTTTTAAGATATCGTTTTGAGATTTTGCAAACGTCATTTTCTTTTCAAGAAGCTGCTCATTTGTCGGAACTGCCGATATCGCACCGCTATAACATATAGCTGCCATACAAACTGAACGAATCAAGTTCTTGTATGGAAAACTTTCACATTTGACAAGATGTATTCACGAAATTTGGTATAGATTATTTTCTAAGGCAATAATGCAATCTCCGAAGAAATCGTTGAATGATCGGAATCAAATGCTTGTATGGGAAACTTTCTAATTTGACGATATATCTTCACGAAATTTGATATTTTAGTTATTGTTCATAGAAATAATTTGATGTCGGAAGAAATTGTTCAGATCAACTCACTATAGCATATTTATAACTGACATACTAAGGGGCCATCCATAAATTACGTCACACGAATTTAAGGACTTTTTAACCCCTCCCCCCCCTCTTTGTCACAAGTTGTCACATTTTGAACTTACTTACTTTAAAGTACAGAGACAACGAATGACTAGTCAAGAAATAACAGATACTTAATTATGCTAATTAAAAATACAAAACTTAGTCATCTTGTGTCCATGGACTTTTGACCCACTCCTTTATAGTTATCATTTATTATTGGTAAACCAGGCACTTCATTTTCGTTCTGAATTTGGATGTCAGGAACATCTTTCGTATCAACATCTTCTTCTTCCATCAATAAAGCATCGTCATCATTTATTAAACAGAGAATCTCTCGGGCACGTTTAGCCGCAATTCTTTGAGGACGAATTTTCGCGATAGGTAACAGCTCTTGTTTTTTAAGTGATTGTTTGTGTTGATTGGTGGCTTTATATGAAGAAAAATATATGCCACATATGCTACACGATCTTTTAAATAAGTATGACTCGACACTAGGGCAATAACTATCATATGGAACTTGTTTCAGATGGGATGATGCTTGGAGATTTAATAATATCTGTAGTAATAATGGAGCAAACTTAGCGTCGTTGTCATCACTCCCTGTGACTCCATAACCTTCTGATGTCTGTTTAATTAACACAGGTGGTGGTAAAAATCCTTCTTTTAATAATTTCCAAAGACTAGAACGTCTTACACCGCAACATGCAATAGTTTCACATTTAACTATTTGTAAAAAATATTGTGACTCACGTACATGTTTAGCATACCAAGTAGCATTATTTTTCAACACCATAGCCTGTTCGATATCCAGTCTAGTAACAGTTGGTGCAACATATTCAGCAACGACTGGAAAATTATCAATGACTAATTTGCTCCAAATCTCAGCCAACAGATTGCCCGCACTTTCGAAGTTTCGTTTTTCTAGATCTAGGTCCGTAGTTCGATTAGTTGAATCAAGATGTGACCCAAAAGCATCATGTTTTAATAGTACACCAGTAAGTTCGCGACTGAGAGGTGCCATGCGTCGTTCAACTCTGTTAAATGCACTCCTTCCTGGGGCATTTGTAGCTATATAAATTGCATCTAAATGAAAATCTTTAAAATGTTGTAAAGCTGAAACTATAACCCGCTCGTACCGTGGATTTTCATCCGGTCCACCATCGCATGTAAAAATAAAAACCGGTTTTACAAAACCTTCTCTAGTTTGAATCATGTTTTCAAAGATCAGTAATTCAGTAAGCTTGTGAACGTCAGTGGCATGAGTCTCCGCATTGGAAGATGAATGTTTTCCACTACGAATAGCTACATATGTAGGCCCCGAGTATGTTACAGCTTCAGGTGATCCTTCACCATCTTTTTTAATTAGAATTCCCGCATACACCGATGGAATAAGCTTATGTTTTTCAGCGACGACAAAATCATGATCTGGCAATTGAACACGGTAATCAAGGTGCGTTAATGTTGGCGCTTGAGCATTTGCTGCTGTAATGCCTAAAGGTACACGTGCCTTATCATCCATTGATAAAAAAATACTTGGTCTGGACCTAAAATTGAAGCCACAGATTCGAGATTTCGTATAGTAGCTGTACAAAATTTTCCATCCTTATGCTTTGAGTGCAGTGTAGAGTCTGGCTTACACAACTTGACTGGAACCGTGACGACGCGTCTTTTATCTTCCTCTGTATTAGCTCTCTTGGGAAGAAGTCTCAAATATAATCCTGACCGACTAATGGTATAATAATGCTTAGATAGTTCAGCTTGTAAGTCATCTAGTGTTTAACAACATCTTATAACTTCAGTGCGACGTCGATCATCAGCTGCACCACCAAAGAGTGCAATTGATTTTATTACATCAAGTAAACCGGATTGATTTTCTTCTACTCTAGGCCGACCAACAGTATTTCGAAGTTTTAAAGCAGTTGCTAATTCAGGATTACATTTACTCAATTCTAAAAGTTTTTTCTTTTCTAGAATCACGGCTTTTTTTGGCGTTCCGCTGCACCAATTTTTCTCTTCAATGCAGTTTTTTCTGCTTCAATATCTTTTTTTAATGACATTATTTTTTTCGTGGCAACATCTGTTCCTATACCGGCATCGCGTGCAAGTACTAAACTATTAAGCTCAGATTCAAGTAAAATAATTCTATTCTTAGAATGATATTGACTGGGTGTAGGTTTAGAAACTGTTTGAAGAGATTGGCATCCTTTTAATTCAACCATAACATGTTTAGTTTCTTCTGATTCACTCTCTTCGATAACCTCCTAAAATTAAAAGTTAACATAAGTAAGTATAATGAGTAAAAACACGTCAAGTGGACCCCCCATTTTCCACTTGGTCATCGAATTTGAATGTGAGTATTTTTTCATAAAGTAATCACCATGAACAAATAATCCCACGCCCAGTTTTTTTTAATTTTAATTTTAACAACAATTTTTTTTTTTAATTGAAAGTTTTTACTACTTTTAGTTAAAAAATTAATAATTAAAAAACTATTGGTGATTTTTTGATAAAATTTTCAGGAGTTATAGTTCAATACTTGTACTTTCAGAAAATATGCATGAATTTTAATTATTTTTATTTTTTCATATTGTTTATTAACTTTTAAATTAACAAATGAAGTCATTAAAATCTTCTCCCTCAAAAAAAATAAATTTTTTTTTTCAGTATTTTGCAATAAACATTAAAGTAACGAAATCCGCGAAAAATCAGTCAAATTCGATGACCAAGTGGAAAATGGGGGGTCTACTTGACGTGTTTTTACTCAATACATAAAAATTAACCAAGAACAAGACCTCGAAAAAACAAACACAAAAGATGTGGTAATTGTTTAATTTATAACTAACTAAGTTATACATGTCACACTGAATGAGTTTAGTTATTTTAATAATAAATTTTAAACTTACTTTATTTTCCTGTGGCTTTACTACTGCCAATGATTTTGACGAAGAAGAATTTTTTGAAAAAAAAACTCAAGAGAGTCGCTTTTTTTTCGTCAATTTCATTTGCAGTTCTTTGATTTTTGTTTCCGTTTCATCTTCAATATTATCACTACTTTTTAAATTTTTCCATAAGATGTTAACCTCGTCTTGTATAATTTGTTTTTTCTTATCAGCATAAGCTGCACTGTAGGCATCAAATAATCTTCGGTACAGATTACCTAAATCAATTTTTTTGTTCATTTTGTAAGCACTTAACTAATTGAAAATACTACAGAATACTACCACTTCGAAATTTATGACTGATACACGGCAGAAGACAATTGTCAAGTAAACAATGGGAAAGAATAAAAGTGTCGTGAATCATGTGCGACGGCACTTGTCAGTCTTGCAAGCAACAACAAGCATGCATACGCAGCGGTAAAACCACGCTACACAAACAATACAACGGGATAACCACGGATACGGAGAAATCAGGCAAGCAGACGAAACAACAACAAGCAAGTATACGCAGCGGTAAAACCACGCCACCGCCGGCAGAAGTAGCCGCGCGTGAAGTGCTGAATGCAATACGACGACAAACGACATCTGTCAAATATTAAAATACACACGTTCTTATCGGCACTGTTATTTTGACGACGACACGACTACAACGACCGTTGTCGTTCTCGCTAACTTCAATATTCTCCTATATTTGCCAACGACAGTAGGACGACAGTGGAAGATAGAGAGATGAGGAAGAGTGATAATGCCACTAATATGTAAAATGCTAAATTATTTACAGCTCTTACAAACTTGACGTTATTTTACAAATAAAAGCATAAAATAGCTCTATTATAGCTCTATTTTACCATTTCTAATAACAATTGATAATTTAAAACAAAAATATGTACCTATTTACTTATTTTTTGCACAAAAAATTTCACTTTGAACAAAATATTAAAATTTCATTGAAGTGCAAGGTATTAGTATGGCCACAACGAAATTGTGTACATGCAAAATGGACAACTGCGTTGTCTTTTGTACATGCCGGCCATTGTTATGTCGCTGCATTCTTACGAATGTTCATGTAGTAAGATGCACAACGCCATTTTCAGTTCACTGTCGTTCTGTCGTGTCGTGTCGTAAGCATTGTAAACAGCATATGATCGGCGTGGTACAGAGCAGCCAGTCGTCTAGCACCCAGCAACGCAGCCGAGCGGGAAACAATATTGCCCTAAATTTTGAAATGTGATGTCACAAAGCTTTTGAATGAATTTCCGGTCTTTGATACTTGGAAGTTGCAATAGTATAAAACGTTCGGATACATTCGTACTTAGCACTTCCTTACTGTTTTTTGGAACCGCTGTTATCGTACCATATTGGTCACACCACAAATATGCTATAATGCTATAAAAAAAGCTTCTGTGCTTTATTTGTAACTTCGGTGTAACCGAAGATGACGTTGTTTCTTGCTTTTGAATAATATTAAGATACACAGTGTGTGTGTATTACACACCACATATACTTGGTAAAAGAGAGACGATGAAGAGCACACAAAAGTATATGGAGACGTGATAATTGCTCATATGAATGTGTAAACAACATATATATCGTCACCTGAAATGCAAAATAACGTAACAACATTTTCAGAAATTTACAGTGGCATGAATGAAACACGGAATAAAACGGAACATGAGTGAAACAAAATATTAATATTGGTTAAAACTGGTTTATATATGACCGCAGAACCAGAAAATGTTGAATATATTTAATATTATGTATGTAATTTGAAGTAGTGAAGCGTAATCAATATGACACTCAATTTCGAATTTTTTGATGATACGTTATTTTGCATTTCAGGTGACGATATACTCGTACATACATATGTATATATTTATTTGCCACAATTTTGCTGTGCTTATTCGCGATTATTCCATAACGTAAGTAAATAATGACAAGTGCGATAAGCGGCGCGGCTGCCAAGTATGGAACATATAATTTTCAGAATACTTATGTCATCGTTGGACTATTTTGGAAACGGCAAAACTTCGCACACAGTATTTTCTTGTGTGTTATGAGAAATTAAATACGTATACGTATATTATATTATTTAATATTGCTCTCAACAATAAAAGAGCAAAACAGAGAACTGTTCAGGCATTTGCTGGAGCGTGAGCTAAGTTATAAGAGTATTGGAAATAAAAGAGAGGGAGAGAGAAATTGTTTGCTAACAATGGGTGTCTCGTGTATGCACGATCATTGAAAAGCTTGTGTATTGTGTAACTTGGTCAAACGTACACAGGTGGCTTGAAAGTCTACAAGTACCCTGTATTTAAAACTCAACCCTTTTAGTGGCATTAGTATTGATTTGCTCTAAATTATTTCATATTCTACGAGGTTTTATTTATGTTTACTCTAATTTATTTAATATTAATTTTCATATCAGACATTTTTATATACATACACGCATAAAAGTATACTTTATATAAAAGTAAAATATATAAAAATTGTATACATATAATAAATGCACCTGTACTTATATGATATTCTGCTAATATATTTTATGGACTTAAATTCACATAGTAACTGTATAGTAGTACACATACTTATTACCACTACTGTTTTCGTAGAATATAAAAAATAATGATTAACAAAAGCGCAGCTATTGCCATTACTCCAACACCAATATATATGTACAGTGTGTTACTTCTGGTTTCTGACTCCTCCAAACTTGTAGTGTGTGAATTTGTGCTTGAATTTGTGATTGTTGTAATTGCAGTAGCGGGTGTTGTTGTAATCTTTGTTGGTAAGGGTGTTGTTGTTGTCGACTCTGTAGTTTTCGTTGTAGTCGACGGTGTTGTTGTTGTAGTTGACATCTCAACCTTTGTTGTGGGTATTTCATTTTCAATGACTTCATCGTCTACGTCATACTCTGGTGGGGGGACGGGTTCTCCCCCTATACGCTCTGACACACATTCGTTTCGGTCCTCGTCGCGAAAACGATAGCCTTTTTTGCATTCACAAACTTGCGCTGACAACCGTACAGCGTGCTCAGGACAATTATCTGCATTGTCTGGAGCGCAATATTTCCGACCATTGTAGACCGCCTCATGCGTACCGGGGCTACAAAAACAAATATCGCCTAGACATTTTGGAAATAGTGGCTCTTCTGTTGTTTGTGCTGTTGTTGTGCCGATGATTACGAATAAAAATGTAATTGAAATTTGTTTAATACGCAACATTGTTTTTCCTTATAATTTATTAATTAATTTTACATTATTATAACCGTAAAACGCGTGAAGTGTACTCTCCGAAAGAGCGAATGCAACTGCCGTTGAAATAGAAATACATTTTGCGATATACTCGTATATTCAAGCTATAAAAATTTCAATGCAATGAGTGAGCGTGTATATATGTATACATATGTACACAGAAATTCTTACTCTTTCTTATTCTTTTCGCAAATTCTATATCTGTACATATGCATTCATATAGGACGGACTATGTATAGTATTTAAACTTCACTGGAAATTGATAAGCTTGGCTTTTATCGCCTATTTGAACGCAAAAGAGTATTGGGGCTTTGTTGTGAATATTTATATAGCAAAAGCAAGAGAAGAGCAGAGTCCAACATGCAAAAGTGTACTGAGTAAGTTTGTTATACGCATGCTCGTTTCTCTTTCTTTGTCTAAACACAAAGCAAGCTGTGATCCTTAGTGGTAGTTAAATAATTTTTATTGTAAGAGGTGTTGTTATAATAGTCGCAAATAAAATTCGGTTTATTTTTAAACGGTTTCTTGGAAAGAAGCAGTAGAAATACAAAGCATGAACAAAGCAAATGAAATTGACAAATAAATAAGTATTTCAATCTGAAATTCGTACACGATTTTCTCTCTTGCTAATTAAGACACAATATACTTCGGTCAATGATTCATTGATTTCATTAGTGGATTTGTTAGCATTAAGGGAGGCAGTCATGCGTAGAAGTTCACGCAAGTGAGGAAAGTTCTCTGATTGTCATTCACTTGGGAGTGGCCAGAAACGATTCATATGGCACAAGCAGCTCACGACTTCCGGTCTTTGACCAATTATCCTCTGGGTTACTATAGTAGCCATATAAAGGAGCGCAAATTTGGTGTGGGATTCGTGGTGGGAGAGAGACTCCGTCATCGAGTATTATCATTCACCCCGGTGGATGAACGTCTTCCCACAATCCGCATCAAAGCGAAGTTCTTCAACATATCGCTGAACTAAGTCAATGTCGTCATATATCTCACACAGCTCATCGTTCCATCGAATGCGATATTCGCCGTGGCCAACGCGCAAAGGACCATAAATCTTACGCAGAAATTACACAGAAAACTCGCAACGTCGACTCATCAGGAGTCTTTTCTTGCGTATGATGAAATTCTGGTCGATAGTAGATTTTCTTAGTTTAAAGCCATACTTATATGATTCAATTAGTTGGAATAGGTTGCAGTTCGTATTTAAAATCGACCAATGTAATTATGGCTATAACGAAGGTGTGAGCTTCGATAAAAGAGTAGAATTCACCAATTGTAACAAATTGGCCTTTACCAAGTAGTCGGTTTAGATTTTTTGGCCTGCGCCTTTTTGGAAGTAGGTTCGCGAAGTGTCCACTATTTAAATTGTTCCTTAAGCTTTGGTGTGTACCCGTGGATATATGTTTCGTTCACGAAAATACGCCGAAACTTCTGAGATTGCGCTTAAACAGTGTCACACTTTGATATGGCCAACGCACGTCTTTCGAGATGACTATTTTATCAGCTATTTCGTGGTCCCTCAGTAGACGGTCTGAGAATATAGTATTGTGAGCTTAACACCTTAAAACGTTATGTGCAACATAGCAATCAATTGAAGGTCGCCATGTAAATAGAAGACTGGCCGTAATGAGACCAAGTGTTTATCCAGCAAATAGCTTTCGTTATAGAAATAGCTTTCGTTATAGATTACAGGCAGTACTATTCCTTTCCTTTGATTTTATGTATACGAGTACTTTATTGATTTTTACAATTATTTGAAGCTTGTTTCTTTTATACCATGACATTTATATGGCGTCCGATAAGATTCCCAACCATACAGCATAGACGCCAATAAGGCAATGACCTGTTAAAAGCCCCACAACTAGCGAGAGGCTAGCCTTACTGAGGACAAAAATAACACGAGATCTCTTACGATCGATCTCGGGCCAAAATGCTTTTGCAACAACGCATTTACCGATGATGGCGCAGCGCTGGCAAAGGTCCTGCTATGACCAATTATCTCTAGTTGTAGAACACAAGAGGATACGGTAGCACCCCATTCAACCGACAGTGGTTATGCTAAGCAATTTCCGGCGATTTCGCTATAGCCTGCACCCATACCAGTATGCTATTGACAGCGAAGTCAACTTTGAACGCACTGTTAATGAGTTCAAGGCTAGTGTTGCCGCTCTGCTATGAGTGAATGGTCACTTCTCTGAAAGAGGCTGCACTCCGGAGCAGTAGATCTGCTGCTATTTTAAAGACTGCAACCTCGGCTTGGAAGACACTGCAATAGTAAGGAAGTATAAATCTTCCCACCAAGCTTTGACCCATGCGTAAAGAAGCTCACTGCCCATTTTCTCCAACGGGTTCTTTTCACCCACAACTCCGGTATGTGGACACAGAAGAAACCGCTAGAGTTCGGTGTGCCAATTCCATGATCCAAGTGATCCGGCCTTTAAAGGACCCAGGTTCTCTGAATCTGATAGCAACTTTCGCAGCCATACATTTTATGACTATATCTACGAGCATAATATGTAAGATGGCGTTGAGTGTCACGGTAGGAGAAGTCGGTTAAACGCTCTCGAAATTCTCTGCACTGTTTCTCCTATCTGAGTCGTTTGTGCATTATTTTACCATTGAACTAAGGATATTTAAAAGAAAATATCAAATGAACCTATTGCGGTTTGCATTGTGCCCAAAGAACATTAAGACTGGTCAATTACTGAGTTTTGACTAACGCCGACCAAGTTGAGGTCAGTGCCTTTCCTCGTAAGCTCTCATCAACCAACCTAAAACGAGGCCGGTTTATCCGAAAGAAAGCATATTTCTTATGTTGAACTACGGCTCAAGAAGTAAGTAAAATTAATTACAAAGCTCACATTAAAAACACTTACATACATATACCGCTTCCCAAAGGGGAATAGAAACAAAGAAACATAAATAACTGTTACCCCTCGCTCAACATATACTTTTAAAGCTACTTTTCACAAACCCAAAGCTATGTATTTCTACAGGTAAAGAGCACAAATATCCTTTTGAATAGCTGACGATGTAGGAGCTTGCTTTTTCTAAAGCGCTCAGACTCAAAGCAATGGCATCAGTCTGCTATATTCTCGGGCCATTTATTATTTTGCCAAAATGCTGGACATTAAATATTTAATAGCAAACATTTTATTAGGTCAAAAGCTGCCTACCCAACTCCCACCAACAGCACACTCACATTGAAACATATACAAGGGATTTGTGCGAAGTGGAGCGTAGTCAGTTGTCGGGCCTGCCCACAGTTGCAGAGCATATCCACAGCCCATTTGAGGGCGCTTAAAATTTATGTTTGCCTGACCTATTCTAATTTTTGGCTCACATGCATTGCTGTGTGCTTCGCATTGTTGCCGGCTTGTGTTTGCTATTAATTTGCCGTTAAACAAGGATAAATGGGCATGCTAAACTTAAGAAATATGGCAATAAGGCGGGTATGAGAAAACAAATGTGTCTACATTTGTTGGGTGCTGAGGTGTAGCAAATTAGGTCATAAACAAATGTAAGTAGTATGGAATGAGTCTTATATAATAATAAGTATATTAATGAGAGATATGCGGTTATGTAGGATATTAATCTTTACTGCATTGCCATATCTCGCGAGTAAATACGTTAATTGAAAATTTTTATATATAAAATAAACCAAATAAGTTAGGAAGAGGCCAAGTTCAAGGATAACCTTTAGGTATTCTTGCTATTTGCCAGGATCAAGATCAGGGGAATACCTTGAGGTGCATTAAGTTTTACGGCAAGTTTCGACCCGATTTTACCCCTTTTAGACACAAAGATGCACTGTTACGTTCCACCAATTTTATTAAAATAAATAACACATTTAGAAGGTGAAAGAATCACATGGAATCTGGTTAAGTGAGAACTAGGCTTGGTTGTAGTCTAATTTCGTTTGAAAAATCAGGGTAACCTTGTATACCAATATTGGTCGATGTCGGTCGGGTAGGCCCTGAGAAATGGCTTTTCACCGAAATGTGAGATACCACGCCCATCGTCTATATTTTAACCCCGGCTCCTATAGAGTTCTCTCAGGTGTAAAATTTAATGCCTTGGTGTATTTATTTATTGATTTATCGCATTAGTTTTTAATGGAAACATTGTAAGGGAATATGTGTACAAAGCTTCATTAAGATATTTTAGTTTTTACTAAATTTATCGCTTGCACAGACGTACGGACGGACAGGCAGACAATCACCAACATTTCAACTTGTCTCTTCTTATACATATATACAATTCGATTCGTTTTAGGTGATACAAACAACCGTTAGGGGAACAAAATTTTATATGTAAATGATTTAGCAACATATTGCAAAGGTTTAAAAATCACTAACTTTACATAAAATTTTTATATATTTTTTTTTTCAGAGAAGTCTGTTAACGAAATCAAAATTCCGAGACTGTTGAATAGCAAAAATTGCTTCATATCTGAAGCGGAAGGTTACTGGTGATTAAAGTGGGCCAATTTTTAAAACGAAAATTAAGAGAAAGCGGTCGTGATGCAATCGAGGTGAGCCAACCCAAAAGGTGGCCAAGCAGGATTGATGGTCAGGAATGTTTTGGTATATTTTTGGTGTGATTGGCTAGGAATTATGTAAGTACTACGAGCTACCCTACTACGGCCCAAACTCCTAATTCTTACCTTTACTTTCAACTGCCAGTAAAAAAAGGGAATCGACCAGAAGCCCTCATGCTTTGGGCAGTGGGAAAGATATTCCATAAGGACAACGCCAGACCACACAATCGATAGTAAATCGCCAGAAGTTTCGGGAGTATAGTTGGGAGGTTTGTTTTTTGGTTTGTTTTTTGGAAATTTGGATAACAACTTCTAAAGTTTTTCTTATGGTGAATTTTTTACTTGATGTCAGGTCCGAACTATAAAAATATTTATATCTAACCCAATTTTTTGCCAAAAGGAACGAAGGATTCTAAGACAGACTTATTGTGAAATTACCTTCAAAATAACAACAAGTTATCGAACAAAACTGTGCACATTTGACTTAAGTAAGAATATTGTAACTATGCTAAATGAAACCTTCAATTTATTGCAAATATAATGAAGCTGTTTTACTAGACTTTATGTTTTATGTATATATATGTAGGTGCGCTCAAAAAGGGATTACCGACGCAATTTGTGTTTTTTTCAAAAGGATTATTTATTTTAGCGCGGGGCCATGAATATCTATTTTGTCCCCTTCAAAGTAATCCCCATGAGAAATAAATACAAACTTGTAGACAACGGTTTTTTCCATCTTCGAAGCACTTCAAAAGCAATCATTTTTTTTATACTTCTTCAGACTCCTCCTTCGATGCCGTC
Source organism: Bactrocera dorsalis (assembly GCF_023373825.1). NCBI lineage: Eukaryota > Metazoa > Arthropoda > Insecta > Diptera > Tephritidae > Bactrocera > Bactrocera dorsalis. The sequence continues at coordinate 29,340,869 of NC_064303.1, read as the reverse complement.
TTTATTCTCGTCAAGAGAAGCTTAAGGCGTCGCCCTTTCATGGGCCTCTTCAGTTTTAGGGAACAAATTAAAAAGTACAGGCGGGAATACAGATCTGGGGATACGATGGCTGCGCCATTGCAGTGTAGTTGTTTTTGGCCAAAAGAGTCGCGCACAAAGCAACGAATTTTAAGTTTGGGACAGGGGCGTTATCGTGTGCAATTTTTTTTGATAGGTGTTTCTTCCACAAATCCGGGCGTTTCTGGCGGTTTGCTTCGCGCAAATTGCGCATAACTTGCAGGTACTATTCCTATTGACCGTTCTTCCCTGTGGCAAGACTCATGATGCACCAATTCGACGCCCCTGCAATCGAAGAAAACTGTCAGCGAAAATTCTTCGGAGATACTTTTTGAACACACCTCTGTATGTAGGTGCAGTCAGGCTTTTAGCTGTCGAAATACTTTCAGTGATTTTCACTTCCAGTAATTTAATGATTTGCTTTCTTCACCTTCAAAGGCGTCGCTCTTCTGTTGTTCTATTTGCGTTGATTGCAATCAATAATTGCCCAGATTATTTCCACTTTTCCAAACATTTACCTGTATTATACCAACGAGTTTTATTGATCAATTTAAAGTTTCATCCATATATTTTTTGTCTGACTGCCAATCAGATCATTTTGTGGAGTTTTTGATGTTTTCGTCCGTAAGAATCTTGCTGGTATTATACCTCCGCTTGAAGTAGGTCCAACTATTTGCAGTTAGCTCGATGTAAAATATGGTAATTAATTCGCTTGGGAGTAAGTAGCCATTTTGATTCTATAAAGGCTATTACAGACTTTAAACAGATGTATACTGATTAAAAGAAACGACTGCAGTGAAGCACCGTGTATTGATCAGTATGTCGAGGACTTCGGTTAAGCCATTGTCATTATGTCTATATGCACGTAAACTATTCCTCAGTTTTGAGATCGATCTGAAATTTGTATACGTTTTCTTTCTCCATATAGTAAGCTTGAGCAGAGTGTTCAGCAGTTATTGACCAGTATAGGATATAATTTAAGAAACAGTGACGGCGACTCGCTGGCTAGGTCGATTTTCATCTGAAGTGGATAAAACTCAAGCTCTGGAAGTATTCGACACAAGTACCCGCCGGGAGAAAGAGGAGAGGATATTTTTACGCTCCACTCCATTGGAGAGATCTGAATCTAGTTTGAACTTAATATCTCGAATTGGCGCGGAGCCCCCCCGATTCGCGGGAAATTACTGGCTATAACGCGTAAGCGGTGTACTCTTCAATAAAGAAGAAGAAGAAGATACGATATAACTGCGTCAATAGCACAGTGATCGAAAACAATAAGTTTATCGGTTAAAGGTTAAGTTCGGATGCAAACTAACATGTTATACTCTGTAACTTGAAAAATCAAAGTCAATTGTTAAGAGATTACGGATTACTGTTGTTCTATTTCAGTTATATATCATCACACATTGACGCGATATTTTCGACTTTTCCAAACATTCACTGTATAGGTACCGGGGCTTATATCATTCAGGTACCTAGAAGCTTGAAAGTTTTTATTGGTTTAAAATAATTTTTGGTCATACAGATTTAATATATTATTTGTGCAAAGTTTTATCCCGCTATAATAATTGCTGCTAGATTTGTATAGTGGAAACTGAAGGAATCAAGTGGAATTTAAAATTGTGGTAAATGGGAAGTAGACGTAGTTATTGTCCGATTTCGTTCGTTTTTACAACGTGACATGGGAATAAGAAACATTTTTTGGAAGAAACAAAAAAAAAAAATCGATTAGTCGAAATGATCAGATATGGGATTTCACCAAAGTAGGCGTCCTCTGTCATCCTGATCATTTATGTACATAGGCTGTTATAGATATTTATGGACTAGGCAGCACTAAGTGCTGCCAGGTGCATCTGACATTTCCATCTGGAAAGTTTGACATTCTTTTTGCATAACATCACTCAGAACGTTTTGTCATTTTAATCGTATTGTTTTATTACAAGGGGAATTAAAAATTCATCTCGGCCAAAAATGGAATTAATCGTGAACATTTTCGTGCGACCATTTTTCACAACTTTCGGACGTGATTATCACGACAGAGCATCGATGACTAAAATCTTTGTATGGCTATGAAGCACCATCCTATAGGACTGTATGAAAACTGGTACAACACGAATTCAATCGTGGCCGACGCATCCGCTCAAAGACGAATTCCGTGAAGTCTTCGCGTCAAAAACAGCCGTTGTGCCAGAGAAAACATCGACTGCCGTACGTGAACCGCGCATAAGCAATACCGTCATGTAACTACTTCAGATAAAGAAGAAGAAGAAGTATGCATTTCTCCCAACCTGCATACAAAGTCGATATTGCATGAACATCTGTGTAAAAAAGGGTTAAGTTCTCGTGGATCCCGCAACCTAACATGTTATGACAATCGCTCAAAAAATCAAGGCTCGTGTGGATTTAAGGTGTAAAAGAAATGCATGAAAAAATAAAGATCAACGGAATGCTTCGAAAGACGTTTAAAAGATCGTAACAGTGACGAATAATGGATCTATGGCCGAAGAGCCCGAAACAAAACAGCAATCGACCGTGTGGGTAAAGACGACGCCAATTTATCCTTAACGAAAAAAAAAAATTGACACAGTTTTACGTTGATCAAATATGCCTATTTTTCATATAGGTACCATAAATTTATATACAACCCTCGTATTTGGTTAAAATAATAGCCCTATATCTAATATAAACTATAATACTCTGTAGCAATAAGTTTTATATAATTTAGTTTTGGCTAGATGGATTACTAGACCAAGAAAGGTCTCTAACACTTAACAATTTGTTCTGATCGGACCAATATTGCACGTACAGCTGACATAAAAACTGTCGATCACATCAACATGGACAGTAGTAATTAAATTCCCCGGATAACATGATATTTAAAAGTGTATTTTGGTAATTTTGTGAGACTGTCCTTAATTATTATGCCGAATATGAGGCAGTTCTGTCAACCAGTTGGTTTACAGCAGCTGCCTGCTGAAGACGGTACACCTAGGCGCGTTCGCAAATGTTACAATGGATAAAAACGCACATTTTCCAAAATTTTCTTGCCAGATGTTGAAAAATGTTAAGGTGATTCAGTTTTATCAAAAAACACGAGCCTACGAGCGATACAAAGCCATAAAAGACGGTCGAGAGATCGTTGCAGACTTGCCTCGTTCTGGACGACCTTCGACGTCTTCAAATGATGAAAATATTAAAAAAGTGAAGGATATGATGTTTGAAAATCGTCAGGCAAGTATTAGAGATATGACATGAGAGTTCGACATCCCTCTCGAGTCCGTTCTTGCTCGACTCGTTCCGAATAAACTAATTTTTTTCAAGAAGAGTTCCGTAAACATGTCTCTTAAAACATGCTTGATCGGGGAAATTCTGATCCCATATTCATGGAGAGTATTATAATTTCCGATGGTATATGAGTTTGCAAGTCAAAATCAAAGGAATGAAGTAAAAAACGGGTCGAAACTAAAGACAACCGAGCCAAAGCCGCTAAAAAATCAAGGCGACGCTCATTGTTTTTTTTGTGAAATTCGTGGTTTGGTGCTTTACGAATTTGTTATGGAGGGAAAAAATGTTAATAAGGAATTCTTTTTGGCCGTATTGCATGCGTCGAAAACGCCCGGAATTGTGAAAGAACAATTCATGGATTTTACTCGATGATAATGCACCATCTAATCGAGTCACGAATCGATCAACCACCGTATTCTCCAGAATTGGCTCCGTGTGATTTTATCGTGTTCCCCATATTGAAGTTGCCACTTCGGAGTCCGTTCTCAGTCGATCGAAGAGATAAAAAAAAATCGAATTAAAGAGCTGTATGCCTTTCCATAAAGTGCTTATGAAAAGTGTTTAGAAGACTGGAAAAGTCAACCTTAATTCCACTTGAATGTTTTTTGTATCAATTAACGATGCTGGAAAAAACGAGAAAAAGATTTCCCGCTTTCATTTATATTTTCACGTTTAATTTCATACAATATATAGTTGCTATAAGAAATGCACCTATGTTTGAAGAGGTTCGTCCAATCGAAGTAACTTTGTTTCCATGTTTTGAAATCAAAAAGCAATCCTATTATTTTGCCTAACTTCTTCATCTTTATTTAAACCAAAAGCCGTTTTTAAAGGTTGTATTGCCATACAACATTGTCTGCTTCTTATAATCCAAAGGGACGCTACTTGAACCACTCGAGCACGAGGTGACAGAAATCCTTGTAATCGGCTTAATGTTACAGACTTTGTCGCAAACAAATTCAAATTTAAATAAACACATGTACAAGTATATCTAGGTGGCAACAAATTGTGCATGTCTGGCAATTTGTATGAATAAATATGTACATGTAAATGTTCTATCCGCTGTCACTATCCGGCATAAGTGGGGTCACACAATTCTTACCTAATAAAATGTCAATACATTTGTTTAAGCTCAAAATAGCAGCCTCTCCTTCTCGTTATCCTTTCGAATTCATTTCATAAACAATAAAATCTACATTTATTGCCGAAGCAACTATAGGGATGTATATGTGTCTGTATGTGTGTGTAGGCAAATAGTGGCTGAATTTAAAATGCGTATGCCCAAATATTTAAGTTGAAAATCGTGTGCGAATATTTGATAATGTCAATGTCCTGCCAAAGTGGTCTGCTGCGCTGTTGATATTTGATTTTGGTAGCGAAAAAGGATTTGAAACATTGCGAAGAGCGCAAAAAAAGGGTCGATAACCGGACTACAAGCAGAAAAAGCAACAAAATTGTGCAAAAACTATTTGAGTTTTGCGCATCACAATGGACACAAGCTTTGATAATGTGTGTATTACACGCATACAAACAAAATACATCCACACATATACCGATACATTCACTCATACACCAATACATTCACACACACACATGCTTTATGGCACGCTCATCAAGCGTGGATTGCCAGCGAGTTGTGAAACTCGCCCTTTGGCTCATCCACCGCAATTTCGTGTGGAAGAATTTGTGGGTGCTGCCATCCGAAAGCCAATTACATACGCTCACACATACTTATGTATGTATGTTAGCGCATATGTAGGCTTGACTTTTGGAAGCTGCACTTATAGTTGTGTAATTTTCACGAAGGTTTTGCTTTACAAACGAAAAAAAAACAAGAATAAGGAAGGTTTAAGTTCGGGTCTAACCAAATATTTTTAATGGTTTTCTTAATGGTTTGGTTAAGAAAATACGTTCCTCTATGTGGATCCTTTACGTAGATCACCTCTTATATGAAAACAAAGATAAATATTGATACGACTTTATACAAAGACACTCAACGAGGTTGCGACATCTCACACGATTGTGGGCTCTGCTTCTTTAAGGAGTCCTCCTCAAAGTATGGCCTATGCAATGCCATTTTCCGCGCTTTATTTGCTTAGGTACATGTTTCTTCTTCATCAAAGTCAATATTAAATCGCTTATGTTTCAAGGTCAGAATATTCTGCAGATAAGTCATAGGCACTTGTTGATAAGTGCTGCAGTTTCTGAGTGAGCTCGAGATCAGCTATATTACGTTTCTAAACAACAGCGTCGATTTTACGCTGTTACTGATCTTGAGTTTGTGCGATAGAAAGCAAATGTCGTCTTCAAAATCCCTATCTTCAACTCGCTGTGCCATGTTCCATCGTCTAGGTCGATAGCGCAGGTAATAGATTGCTGATGTTGCCATTGTGCAGCACTGCCAATTCCGCGGCCTTGTAGCTTGTAACAGATGTTAATTTTTTTGGATGTGTGGTTTTCAATGGATCAATATCATTTTTGGAGCTGGTCTTTTTGACATCTTTCAATTAATTCACAGTTTGGTTTCCCATTTCACAATGAACCAACTTACCCTTGACGTTAGAAAATCATGCAAACTTATTACCAAAATAATGGTTCGGTTTGCGGGTTGCTTCGCAAACTGCGTCCAATATTCTGTCGACATAATTGCTCAGCAGAGTCGGTAATCTAAGCAACCATGCATCGGTTTCGCATTACGTTTACCACAGATTACGGCTTTGGAGCAGAATATCGAAGAAGGCCCAAACAAAACCATTCGCCATAGCACTCACCAATTAGAGCAGTGACTAATTTTACAGAAGGATATGTGTTTGAAAGCTCACAAATTGATTCGGTTCAGTTACGGCTGTAATTCGCCCGAAATCAAGAAGCCTGAATCATGAATGAAATGCGAGCACATTAATTCGAGACGGGAGTGTTGAGAACGCTGTAACTCGTCTTCTATACAATATTTTAAGCTTCAAGTTTATATTTTTACTGTCGAAATATATGTTAGTAAATTAGAATAAACTTGAAGCTCTATCTATGTATTTACTATCATAGAAAAGAAATCCAAAAAATACCTAAAAAACAGGCCGTCTTGTGGGATCATTCGCTTAAGTGAAAGAATCGGATGGAACTTTAAATTATAATACGTGGGAAGTAGGTGTGGATATACAAGTAATTCAACTTCGTCCATTTACAAAATGTAATAAATGATGTTTTGTTCCAAATATGGTTGTAATTAACCGATAATCCTTGATATACTTTATTTTACTTAAAATGGACGGTGCCACAACCATTATTCAATTTTTCCGGTACATTTTTATGGCTTCTGGCGTTTTTTATTAGATAGTTTTCGAACTTTTTGCCGATTTGGACACCACCTTCAAATGGGGATGGATGGGATGTTATAAACAATCGTTCGATACAGAAAATTTTTATACTCTGTTGTAACATGTTGCTTGAGCAAAAAATGAAAAAAATAAAAATGTGGAATAAATAAAAAAGGTATCGCGCTTCTAGTCAAACAAATGAGACAGTCAGAAATAAAACATAAAAACTGCTAGTTCAAACATTTATACACAGCCACTTATAACTGAAACATATATTTATTACACCCCAGCATCTACCTGCAACTAACAATATATGTATGTATGTTTGTGAGCTCGACATGTGCGAAATATTGCCAGGATTTCAGCATTCAAAAGAAAAAAATAGAGAAAATGAGAAAAGAACTCGCGTTAAGTGGGAGAAAATGAGTTTGCCGGCGAATGTTATTGGCTGACAATAAAGGAGAGCAACAAAAAAAAAACGGTTTATTCAAATAGAAAATGTTTCAATAAAATATTCAGAGCACATCTGCCATTGCTTGGCAATCATATTGTTGCACAAAATACTAGACATTCACCTATATGTATAGCTGTATATATTTATGTAAATATGTACACTTGCTTATAAATACTTCATATAGGCATTGAGCGTGCTTCGAATTTGTTTAAGGCGTCTGAAGAGTCAGCGTAAAATGAATCATTTCTACCAATTTTTACGTCCGCGCGCTTCTAATACTCAGATGCTGGATAGGCGGTACTTAATGCAAATTGAATTTGGCCATTTTTGAGCTCAAGGTCATATTTATTTAATTATATTATTATATTGTGGGAACTTTTAAATTCAAAACCAAATTTGATGTATCAATATCCTTGAATCTCTACTGTTTTATCGTTTGACTAAAGAGAAAAGGTAAATGTGTTTTGATCAAACTTGACCCGGACTAACGTACGAAATGTGTTTTAATGTTAATATTTATTACCGTTTTCAAAGTATGTTTTTTTAAGACAAAACATTCATGCCAATACTTAATCCAATTTTATTTACATTTTTGTAATGCCAGGTGGGGATGACCTTCAGCGCTTTTAGAATGACTATTGATGGCTTCAATGTACTTTTTACGCGTTCCCGAAAGTGGGAAGCGAAACCAGAAAACAGTCGCAAAGAACCAAATCTAGCGAATACGTTGGCTGAGTAATGACTCTTGTTTCGTACTGGGTTAAAAAAGTCAGTGTAATTCAGGCTAGAAGGTGATGATGTGTTGACAAATATATGACTTTTCTATCCACAAATCCGAACGTTTACAACGGATTGCTTCATGTAGATGCCTTAAATCGGCCAAGTAGTATTCCATATTGATCGTTTGACCCGAAACGAATAGTGAACCACATCCTTGAAGAAAAACCACCAACCACTTTGATATGACTTGACTTTTCTTCGATTTCGGTTCAGTTTTGAAGCGCCATTCGCTAGATTGTTGAACAAATTAGATGTCTTATTCATAAATCTACATCTTGTTCTCAGTAATGATGGTCTTCAGCTACGTTTTTTGCGATGTCAACACAACGTGATTTCGGTAATAATATGAGTCAAACATTGCCACGCTTCGTAACCAAAACATTAACCAAAATATCTTGATTTAATCCATAAGAAGTACTGAAATCCTTACCGATGTCAACACGCTGATTTCCAAGCACTGCTTTATTAATTTTTTCGATGTAATCGTCATTAACCGAGGTTGCGGGACGACTAGCAAGAGGCAAGTTTTTGATGATGATGATGGTTTGTCAAGCTCAAATGCTTGTGTTCATGATAAAGTAAACTCTTCAAAATACTTTTATAAAATTTTCAACGATTTCGTAGCTGAGATTCCAAGCAAATTCTTTGTTCAAGTTTTTTTCAAGCAACCAGTTGCCCACCACATACTAAATATACCGAGATCAAACTTCCAACCAAGATAATTTTATATTTTCTATTGCCAAATGGCCGGCGTTAAATACTGGCCACTACAGACAGGTTCACGTAACCAGAATGAAGTAGTCTTTATAAGCCGTCAAGGACAGTCCACTCGACAGTGCTTAGCAACAACCAAGTTCAAAATAAGACCGTACTTTTTTATAATCTGTTTCCATATTTGCTTTAGGATAAATTTGTCTCGAGAGATCATCATATGGTGGAGTTCTCATTGTAGGATTTTCTTGTCGATATTTTCACTTGAATCAGGTGTAAGCTATATGTATACGATCAGGTACACATACAAGTCCAGAAGTAGCCCGACCCAGTAAGCGAGCTGAAGACCAACTGTTACTCAGAAGGACTTGGCTTATCTGTAATATCCAATCTATTTATTGATTTTTTATCTAATCCAGTTTACAGTCGTCAATTTATTCGAGCCTATTGAAAGATTTTACGATTTTACAATAATCTACTTTAAGAGTACACTCATAATCATTCTTATCTATGCTCGTAAAACAAGCACATGTCTTGAGCCGTTGGATAATGACGTAAGAACGATAATGCACTCTCTAAACCGATATAAGAGTCATAAAATTCGCACAGAGTATTTGCTGCATGCCTTGCGATTATTCATATGTGAACGTTAAAAATGAGTGGCAAGACCAAAATTGCTTATAAGCATGCATTTCATAAATTCTCTCGTTCCGCTCTCCCACTTAATTGCACATTTATATTCATTTGCGATAAAAACGAAGTATACTCATTCCTCAACAGCAGCGCAGCGCAGTTGTTCAAACAATGTGACTTCGCAAAGAATTTTATTTGACTTCGTTTGCTTTACGACTGACCAAATATGCTACAGATCAAATATAGAATGTACTATATGTAAGAGAATAGAAGAAGAGTGATTTATATATACTGCAATCAAATACTAGTGTTTAAAGACTAGTAGATTTTTTGTATAGCAAGTGATTCCTGCACTGAAACGTAAAATAAGTCAGGAATAAAACTAGTTTACAACTAGAATCTCTTTAATAACGTTAATTCCTTCTCAATTATAAAATATTTCATACAAGAACTTGATTTTGATGGTTCAGTTTGTAAGCCAGCTATATGCGATAGTGTTGCGACAACGGCGTTCCGAAAAAGGAGCAGTTGTTTTGAACCGAAAGAGACGTGTGCAAAGTTTCATATCAACCGACGTTGACATCTGTTTATTACATAGTTCGTGGCAATCTTAATATAAACTGTTCAGGATATTACAAGAGGCACCTGAGCAAATCGAACATTGTTCCAAGGAATTGAATTTCAACTGAATCATCTCTTTTAAACTAGATTCAAAATTATCAACATTATATCAAACGTCTCCTGCTCTTGCTGACCACAAATGTGGTAATTCCAAATGTTCTGAAAGCAAAAGTTCATGACAGAAACACAGTCGCACTTTGCATTGGCTGTGAATGTTACAAGATAACAACTACAAAAATAAGTCTCAAAGTTCAACGCTCCTTCGAATAAATTCCTTCTTATTCTCTGAAAAATGTTAAGATAAGAAACTTATTTTATAAAGAGATAAAATTTTGTGAATTTTTCGGTCTTACAAGGTAGAAAATTCGTTCGGTAAGAGGATATATTATACCAGTGAATTTGGATTTAGCTTAATATACTGATACTGCGAAGACTTTACATAAAATGTTTTTGTTCAGCATTGTTTACAAATCTTCTTCTTCTTCTTTATTGGCGTATTATAATAATTTTTTTTCATTGAGTTATAAAATTAATAAGAAATACAAAAATTTCCCAAAAGTAATCAAATTTTTACTGTCAATATCTTTTAAACGGTTGGGTTTACGAAAAAATCATAAGAGACCTTTTTTTAGAGCATTCAATTTTCTACAAAATCTAAGGAACCAGATATTTTTCAAGTATTTGGAGAGGCTTTCTTAGAGGTGTCTAGGAACTTATTTTTCCAAGTACCAATCGCAAAAAAAAATAAAAAATTTTAAATCACCCTAATAAACATTCTCCATTAATTTTGAAGCTTTTATGTTTTCACTGTAAAAAAGTAGTGAACTTCGAAATGCATCACCCTATATACATATGTACATATATGCATATCTAGCAAATTCAAGTTCATCGCAATAAACAGTTTTTAAGGAAATGCTTTTAACAAGTTATCTTGCATCATGCCAGAAAATGGTGATATGTGAGGTGATGTGATTGGTAGAGAATCATCTACTATGAGTTGCTACCCACGGACCCCACTCTTTATTCGGACCTGCACTGTTAACATTTGGACCAAATAAAGCAAGCAATTGCCCTAAAGTGGTTACCAGAGGAATTGTATCCAACCATGATAGCGCTGGGTCACACAGATACACAGATAGTGATTCGATGTCAAATAAAACCCTGATATTATTGCAAATATTACATATTTCTTTCCGCTAGGAGGTTCCAAGATTAATATTATTTTTATATTCTTGTATATATATTATAAATAAATAAATCGATACGTGTATGATAAATTGAGTGTAAGAGAGCTTTTTGACAACAGCGCCATCTGCTGGTATTAACGATATCACCATGAGTGCAAAGTTCGCCATTACTAACTGTACACATTTCACACTAGTCCAAATAGAGTTGAGTAAGGGTAGTGTCCTCTCAGCTTTTGCATATACGCCCATATCTAGCATGCTCACATTCATCTCTATAAATATGTATGTACATATGTTTGTACTACTGCCAAATTTTATTTCCATTGTTTATTATCTGGGCCATAGGCGAAGCGCTGATTTTTATGCCTCTGCTGGGCTGGTCCTCATTTAATTTTATTTTCTTTGTGATATACATAAAAAGTAGATAATGTTTACAGAATTTTAAAGCTCATTTTGCTCACTCGTATGTCAAGCTATTTGACTTTCAGCGACTTTTAGGCGCAAAAGCTATTTCGCGGTTTTTATGTTGAGTAGTCGCATTGAAGTGATAAAATTCAATTGGAATTTCAAATCGAAAACTTTTACCGCACTTCTGTTTTTGGGATACCTAATGGTACTTTATAATACGTAGGTATATATTGTAAAACAAAATGTGAATAAAGAGATCGAACATAAAAACGAAAAAAAAAAAAAGAAAATAGGCAACACAATGAGAAGCTCGTAAAAAGAATATCAAATACTCGTATTTTTTATTATATAATGTTGGTTATTTTATGTTTCTCAACATTCTATATACGAGCATATAGTATGTATGCAAAAGCTCATATAATTTAATGAGAGTGAAATCATTAAAATTTCAGTCCATAGAGCGACTACTTATTTGAAGGTAACCATAAAAGCAAATAATTTAAAAGTCGCTTTTACTATGCACAATGTTGTACGGAGTTATTGGAGTTCCATTTGTTCACTCCTGACAAACTCCTTAATTTAGATAGAAAGGTAGAAAGTGTACCAGTTTCTCCGAATTTGAAGAGTGGTGTCTTGTGGTCAAATTTAATGTCGTCCACTTGTAGCAATATCGGTTAGAAAATGCATCCTTCAAAGCTCTGCTTATTATATAGAAGTGAAAAATAAAAATACGCAGAAATTGTAAATAAAACGCAAAATATTTAATTATTCATCGATATTTGTTTTGTTGTCATTTTTTCAAAGTAATTCCCCCCAGACACCAAATGTAATACACTTATGAAAACGATTTTTCCAGTCCTCGAAACACTTTTCCTAAGCACTTTTTAGGATCGCCTTCATCGAATTTTTTTTATCTCTCCGATCGATTGAAAACGGGTTCCATTCCGTCGATTGTTGACTTGCTTGCATGTGAAATTCATAAACCCATGTCTCATCGGCAATACGAATGCACAACTGAGGTGTACCGACTTAATCAACTGCTGTAAGCAAATTGGTTGACAGATCGCACTGATATTTGGTGTAGTAATTAATGATACATTTTTTGAAATATCGTTCACTCGGCGAATTTAATTACAATTTACGGATGCTTTTTGCCACAACGCATAGCACCTGCCCACTGTCAATTAACTGAGTGGAACTTATCAGTGTGGCTTTAGACCTGGAAAATCAATAACTGACCAGATATTCACCATGCGGTAAATTTTAAGAGAATCGACACACCCCACGGACTTCAAAGTCGCTTTTGATAGCACGAAAAGGAACATGCCACTATGTCTGAATTTGATATTCCAGCAAAATAATAGGGCTGGGAAAACTGATGTTCAGCAATACCAAAAGCTCCATCAGGATCAGGAAAGACCTCTCTGAGCCGTTCGATAGCAAACGGATGTTAGTTCTGCTTTCTCTTGAATTGATAAAAACAAGACGAAATATCTCCTGTCATCAAACAAACAGTCGTCGCATTCGCACGTCACTGTAGATACTCATAATTTCGAAGTCGTAGATAATTTCGTCCATCTTAGAACCAGTATTAACCCCAACAACAATGTGAGTTTGGAAATCCACCGCAGAATAACTCTTGCCCACAGGTGCTACTTAGGACTAAGTAGGAAAATGAGAAGTAAAGTCCTCCCTCGGCGAACAAAAGCAAAACTCTAAATGTCACTCATCATTCCCGTCCTACTATATGGCGCAAAGGCATGTACGATAACAACATCTGATGAGTCGACGTTCGATGGAACGATGAGCTGTATGAGATATGTAACGACATTGACATAGTTCAGCGAATTAAGATACAGCGGCTACGCTGGCTATGCCATGTCTTCTGATTGGACGAAAACACTCCAGCCTTGAAAGTATTCGACGCAATACCGGCCTGGGGGAAGCCTAGGAAGAGGAAGGCAGGCCGCGTAAGCAGTGTCTACACAAGTAAAGAAGAAAAAGTAGATGTACAACATAATATTCATTATATTGGATTACAACTGTAAATTGATAAGATCATTAAACTTTTCAAACTTTCTCAATTGTCACCCCATAATTGGCATTTCAATAACATTCTAGTTATCTAAAAAATAAATATGAAATTAAATTTACCGAGCGTTTTGTACGCTGGGAATAGAAAAAGCGAATAACGAAATAACGAAACACTAATTTAGTGCGAAAACTTTTGCCTAAACCCAGCACTTCTGCATAAATTTCCCAAATTTCATTGATTAGCTTGCAAAAAAAAAACAAAACGAAATTCCGCACATCATTTCCTGCCTGACTGCACACAATTACGCTAATGTATTTATCTACGCACTGTCAGTGTTACGTGTGCGCGCGCCTAGATGTATACTTATATTTATCTATAGTATATATGTATATTATATAAGCATGCCAAATATGTATGACTAGGCGCTACATCACTCCTGGGGCGTTTAATTTGACAGCAAGCTTCAAAAGAGGCTGACGCCTATCGAATATCTAGTAAATTCCTTACCGCTTAGCCTACATTAGGGCGCATTAGTTCACCAAAAGCCATTTTCATACCTGTCATGACAGCGAGCGCTGCTGCCAAATGTAGACTAAGCTCTCCAGTAGTCATTCAATGAGCTTAAACAAACTGTAGTTAGAGAAATATGTAAGCAAATAGACACGCAATAAAATGATTTTCCATTTTGTGCCAACGGAATGCTGAAGCAGACGCTTAGGCAGACCAAGTATTGGGGGTCTTAACTTCCGTCGTCTGTGTCTTATTAAAGCTGGCAGTCTTGCCTTTGGTGATGTTGTTGTGAAACTATTTTTGTGCTGTTTTCGGTATTTATATTTCTTTTTTTTTTTTTGCTTTTACTTCTTGTATTCAGCATTTTACTTTGCAACCAATTTCCGTTTCCTTTGCTTTCTCTATTCCATACACATACTTCCTGCCAGATTGTCTTTGTAGATATATAAATAGAAAATGCGCATAAATTGTCCTGCTTGACTTCTTCATTTTTTGCCCTGCTGCCGCTTTGGTGGTCAATTGTAGTCGCGTAGTCGGTGCGGAGTGTGGCTTTAGCCTCCAGCCGTCTGCTTATTAATGCTTTCCAAGTTTTGAATTTGCTCAGTCATTGTTGTTGCAATTGTTGGTTGATTATTACTGTATTAATACTCTGCGCCATGTAGTGTTTCGAATACTTAGAGTAGTAAGAGAGAAGGTAGAGGCAGAGCTGAAGAGCGGACATGGCAATTTTGCGTTACTTCTGCTCTCGCTCTGCGTTTTAAGTGTGTGCGTGTGAGCGATTTACGTCGAAATTTATCGTGTTTCTGCTTATTTTTAAATTATATGCTAATTCCGCAAATATGTTACACTAAAAATGAGTATAAGTCAGCTTAATTTCAAAGTTATTTATTCTTCTTAAATAACTGGTTACTTTGGCATTTATTTTTGCAAAAAAAAAATTAATGTGAATTATGCGGTTAACAAAATGATTTATATTGTATTTTACCCAACAAATTAGAGATAATTCAACCAGAATTGAGAATGTATTCTGATTTTAAAATAACTTAATTTGTTTTCAAATTTATTTGTCTGGGATATAGAATCTGAACAAAGTGCTACTCAGTTTATTGGGGATGGCTTTACAATTGAATTGAATTTTAAAATTCCATTAACTTTTTCTTCTTTTTTCTTCGTAGAAACAAATTCCACTAACTACCGCACTGAAAAAATGCTTGGCATTCAAGAACTTGATTTGGACTGATACTCGTAATTTTGTAAGACAGCTATATGCATGCTATAGAAGTGTGATAATGAGCAGTTTCTTGAGGAGAGACGGATGTACACACAAATGAACATGGCTAAATCAAATCAGCACTTCACGTTGATCATTCATAACAGGGGAGGATCCAGAAATATTTTTTGGAGGGGTAAAATAAACATTTACTTCAAACATGAAGAATGAATGAATGAAATGTGTGCCGCAATGCCACACCGATCAATCTATCTTGAAACATGATCGTCCTCAGCCACGTTTTCAAAGTGCAAAGTGTCGAACAAGAGCATTCTGAGCTCGCATTCGTCACAGGGAGTGTGCAGAATATGCGTAGATAACCATGAATTATATAAGTCTACATTGCAATTCTTCAACGTTTCCAATATAGTAGTCGGTAACTTGTTGTCTTTTGATTTTTGCCTTTGCCCCCAATCAAGTTCACCTTTGAGCTTCTTCCATTACAGGACTTCAGTTTTCGTAGCACAGCAGAATTTTCCAGCGAAAATTATATTCGGAAGCTTTAAGGGACGGCTCTGATAATATAATCAGAAATCAGATACATTTTTCTTCTTCTTTACTGGCATAGACACCGCTTACGCCATTATAGCCGAGTTAATAACAGCGCGCCAGCCGTTTCTTCTTTTCGCTACGTGGCGCCAATTGAATATTCCAAGCGAAGCCAGGTCCTGGTTCTTCCAACGGAGTGGATGTCTTACTCTTCCTCTGCTTCCCCAGTGGGTACTCGCCGAACTATGTCAATGTCGTTATATATCTCATACAGTTCATCGTTCCATTGAATAGGATATTCACCGTAGCCAACGCGCAAAGGACCATAAATCTTTCGCAGAACTTTTCTATCGAAAACTCGCAAGTTGTTGTCATAGTCCAAGCCTCTGCACCATATAAAAGGACGGGAATTATGAGTGACTTATAAGAGTTTGGTTTTTGTTAGTCGAGAGAGGACTTTACTTTTCAATTGCCTATTCAGCCCGAAGTAGCACCTGTTGGCAAGAGTAGTCCTCCATTGGATTTCCAGGCTGACATTGTTGGTGGTGTTTATACTGGTTCCTAAATAGACGAAATTATCTACAACTTCAAAGCTATGACTGTCAACAGTGACGTGAGAGCCAAGTCACAAATGCGACGACTGTTTATTTGATAACAGGAGATATTTCGTCTTGCCCTCGTTCCTGCTAGACTCAGTTGAGGCCGATGATGGCAACTGTGCACTCTTATAAAAGATTGTACCTGCTTGGTTAAGTAGTGAATACAGACTAATTAGTCTAGTGTCACATGCTCTCAATATATTTCTAAAAGTCATTCACGCCAGAATATATAGAAAATATGAAGAGTCAATTGGCAAGACGCAATTTGGCTTCAGAGAAGCTTTTGAAACACGCAAGGCATTGTTCTGTATACAAGTTTTGGTTCAAAACTCTAAAGGTGTCCAAAAAGATGTGTTTTTATGCTTTATTGATGATGAGAAAGCTTTCGACACCATTAAACACGATAAACTTATGGAAATTCTTCATTCTATGGGAATCGATCACAAAGAAATTCGTTGAATAAGAAATCTATATTGGCAACAAACTGCCCATGTAAGCATCAATGGCGATATAACTGAAGAAATATCTATTTTACTAGAAGATAAGGATACATTCTGTTGTTATTTATTATATATTCGGAATATTTCAAGAATCGGTAACCAGTATTGATCAAGGTGTGAAAGTCAATGGTATTTTCAGCAATAATATACGCTATGCAGATGACACTGCACTTATAACCGATAGCTTTATTTTGAGAATGAACATTGGCCAAAAAATACATGACACACGATAATAAGCCTCCAATCTCGAAAGATAAGTAAGGTTATGGGGATGATCTCCCTGCAAAAGTTCGCGAAGAATCCCACTATGAAAGTGGTTCTATAAGATATTAAAACCTCACAAAAAATACTATCAGTTATTGGTACGGCTAATACCGATTCCACATTTACCCAACTCGAACGCAAGAAGACTATCGAGCATCGACTCGTTTCGAGTTTTTATCATCTTACCTTTATTTGCTTCCTACTTTTATTTTGATTTTCAAAAATTCAAATGAATTTATACGAGCTACACATAACCTTAACTTAGCGCTTATCAGCCATTACGATTTACTATGAAATAAATACCAAAACTTTTGCTGCAAAATCACCAATTTCGCACCTGAACCTGACCTTGGTCAATTGCACAGTAGCCGAGCATGTCTTAACACAAGAATGAAATTGTAATCCTCTTCGCAGGTACAAGTTTGCATAATTTCATTACTTTAAGCCAATGTCTAGACAACAACTTCTTTTGTGTGTTGAAAGTTTTTTAGATTTAATTATCGGGAAATGTAACGAGCTGGTCGACCAAGCAATTTTATTTGGCCGCTACACACACCAAAAAAAATACTCAAACTCATACAAATACACACACACATATACATACACATACATATTCGAGTAATACACTTTTATAGTAAGTTCAAATAAATTTCGCCCAAAAGTACCACAAGCTTACACGCGCACCTTGGCCTTTGCGGTTTTGTTGACGCCTAAATGTATGCAACGTTCAGACGACTTTGTTGTGTTTAAGTGCTGCACTTGACCTTCTGTGGCCATTGCTTGGGTGAAAAGTTTTCATTGCAATAATTGGCAAAGCAATTATGAATTTTCACTTTACTTTTTTAGTTAGTTTTTATTCTCAGGTGAATTATTAGAATAGTTGGCATTTATTGGTAAAGTGTTTAAAAGTGGTTATGTGAAAACAATATTTTTTTGTCATCTAAAAATGGTTTAAGTTGACTTTTTCGCCTCCAAACTGAATAAAAAATGTTACAAAAAATTAAAAGGTGTTTGTTCGAACATAAAAAGTAATCTCGGGTAAGTGACAGTCGCTGGCTCGAATAAAATCCAACCACTTTTTGAAGCAATTTGGATTGTATGCCAGCAATAACCCGACGAATATTCTCATCCAAAGGATACTTATAGCATGTAAAGGTGTTTTTTCAAATGGTATTATGTTTTTATTTCAAATCAAGATTCAGAGAAACAGAAACTCTCAATATTTTGATTTATTACTTTACAAATTTCAGGATATTTATAGTTGTTGCATTTGGGGTCCCCATGACACGATACGATGGCAGAGGTATCTATATTGCGGCCGTAGAGTCAGTTGATATTTGCGTCAAGCGCAGGTTTCTTAAAGAAGGACTACTCCTCATGAACCTTGTAACGGAACTCCGTCTGGTATTGCAAATGAGCAAAACTGATTTGTGCCAGGCTCATTATTCTACCAGATTAACCTAAACAACCCCATTGTTTTTTCAACAGAAATCTCAATTCATTAGCATAGCTTATTATTATTTTTTGAATCCAAGTTTTGTATCAGTTTCTTACCGATAGTAATTTTAAGTTTAATCATGTTCTACTCGCTTTTTGTGTGGTGAAAAGCATTAAAGCATTTTGATCCTTGCATTGACATCATATTTGTGAGAGAGACGGGACTAGGAAGAAACATTTGGAGTTTAGAGGCAGGGAGCTTCTGTACGAATGGTTACAGACGTGGAAGGAATCTTGGGACAACAGTTTGATGTCAGGAACTATTCATCAATACCAGTTTGAGACTTTCTGATTACTAGAGAAGTGACTATCCTCTGCGTTAGTAGTACGGTCTTGTATTCACTTAAAGCGCCCTCGAATCTGCTGACGGCATTCCTAACTTCACTTGTTGAAACGACATACTGGAACTTTTTAGTATCCAGACGATTACAAATGACCAGAAAATCGAAAATCTCGTAAGCCATACCTTCCAATGGGTATCTACGCCTTCATTACAAATGAGGTATGATTCAATATGTCTCTAGACATTTATAAAATAAGGAAGAAGAAATCGCATTCTTAAAACAAATTGCAATTCATTCCCGTTAGTTACTATTTAAATGAGGCTGGACACAAAAGATAAATTTATGGTATCCAATGAGTTACGTAAACAACCTCATGGACCGAATTCTCACCTACAATAGAAATACATTAGTTCGTGGCGTCATAAAGGAAAAAAAGAGAACTTTATTTACAAGTATTATGAAAACGTGACAGTACAATTTTCTAAACTTCTATCTATGTTAGGGTGCTTCAAAATTTTTTTTTGGATTTTTTTTTTCAACTCTTACCCCCTCAAATGTTGGAGATTGGCAAACAAAAAATCCTCCCTCAAGCCAGGCGCTGTAGCTTAACACTAAGGGGCAGCTATTTTTTTTAGGTTCCCATACATTTAACATAGGAATTTTCGTATTTTTATTCAAACTAAAATTTCAGCTACTAATTTTCGTTTCTCAAAAAAAAACATCACATATTCAGAAAGTTCACTTTTCAAACTTTAAAAATTTCTGGCACGAGGCGAGGCACCTACTTTGCTTATTTCGCCTGTTTCCAGTTTAGCAAATATCTTTTCAACGGTGGATTTCCCTAAGCCAAAATTCAGCAGTATTTTCCCCCAAAAAGCAATGCTTTATTAACACACGAAATGCTTTATGATCAATTTCTTTGTAAAATAACACAAGTTGCTTCACAAAAATGCTATATCTCATTAACTAATAATTATAATCCAAAATAGAAATCATATAGATGGTAGAATTAGTATTATCTATGTATCAGCCACAGTGAAGCGTGGACGGGTCCTCTAGTTAGAGATATAAGCCAAAGGTCTTAATATTATATCCCCGATTTATCAATATAATAATAATAATTCTACTAGATTTGAAACCTACCCACTTATGGTAGCAGATTATCGAAAAGAAATTTATTGCAACTGCATAGGTTTGTCGTGACATTACAGTTTTTTCTAAGAGAAAATATTATAATAAATATTAATTAAAGCCTTTGATTCTACATTCTATAGTACATAGAAGTTATGAGATTTAACAATAAAAAGGAACTTCGATATAAAAAGGGTCCAAATAATGCCTAATGCCATCACTACTTCCATATTCAAATTATATTTCGCTCTCATATTATTGCTTACTATTTCTGCTTCCATACTTCTGTTGACATTTTCACCACTGCGTCAGCCGATTGCATTTTATGATAGATTTTCGCAAATGCTCCCGTTGAACGCAGGCATGAAAGTACACACAAGCACACACATACATCCATATTAGTGAAATGCATTTAAATTGTTTCTGAGCAGCATCATAATTTCATCCCAACTCTTTTCGTATTCATAAAACTGTAGTTGCATAATGCGAAAAGCCAACGGTGGCTTTGCCAAAATGCGGATTTAGCCAAGTCAATGGCCATGAAATGAGATTGTCTGTGCTGACTGGCGGCCTTAATGATCGTCATTAGTAAATCCTATTAACTAGATAACAAAACTAAAAGTGGAAGTGGAGAGAATGTGCAAAACTAAAAGTGGAAGTGGAGAGAATATGGATTTTAGTCGTGAAGGAAAGATAGAGAGCTAGAAAAACTAACAATTTAAAATTTGGCAATCGCCTGAAAATTTTGTAAACCAATAAGCTACTTTAAGAAGTGCCTGTATATTGAAAAAAACAAAAACTTCAGAGAGTAACAACAAAAATAACAGTTCTTATTAAATGCAGAATAGATAAGAAATACTAACTTGAAACGAAGTGGTGCAAAGTAAATAAAATCTACGTTAAATTGGCTGTTTAAAATACCATAAATTTTTTAGCAAATTTAAACAACTAGATCCAATTTTGCTAAAAGAAAAACAAAAATATACATAATAGCATTGGAAACTGCAACGACATCTGTTGACAAAATACGAAACGACTTTTTCGACTTGGTCTAAAAACACCGGAACTCCTAAATAATTTTTGAATTGACATTAACTTGAAAGAACTAACACCAAATAACAGGCCAACGGAGAAGTCCCCGGCTTACTAACATAGACTCAAATTCTTATGATTTAGCTAGCCCCAATATTCAAAAGTCGCGAAACAACTTTTCGAAGGAAAAAAAAATACAGTTGAAGCAAAAACATAGCTTAATGACCATCAAGGATTCGTAATATAAGTTTAGTGGTGTTAAAATGAGTATCGAAGACGGTGAACGCAGTGTACAAAGGAAGTGCTGTTTCCCCAAACCAAATCATTGTGTGACGAATCAATGAAAATTATGGCAAAAACCCATGAATTGGGCTTTAAATTGCTTTCGCATCCACCTTATACTCTAGATCTAGTCCCAGCGACTATTTTTTGTTCTCAGATCTCAAAATAATGATCGCTGGGAATAGATTTTCGTCGAATGAAATGATGATAACCAAAACTGAGGCCTATATGGAAGCAAAAGAAAAATAGTTTTACAAAGAATATTGATTTTAAAAAAACGTTTGTTTCTGCTTTTTAATTTTCCCCTCTCACATCTTGAGCTAGATCTGTACCAAATGTTACATCAAAATAATTATTGAGTGAAATTATTCGGAATTATAGGCCGATACCTCTTGGTATTGCATCACGATAGTCTGTCGACGCATACTGTATTGATTCTCCTTGAGTTTTTCGCAATATTTTCAACCAAACTCGTGCTGCTACCAACGTATTCGCCTTAATTAGCTCCGTGTGACCTCTGGCTACTCAGCAAATTCAAACGACCGCTCCGGGGAAAACGTTTTGAGTCAAATGAAGACATCCAACCAGAAACGCTAAGCGCGATGAAGGCTATTCCGGAAATTGATTTTGACAACTGTTTTGAGGGTTAGAAAAAAACGTTGGTACAAGTGTGTTGGTACAAGAGGGATTACTTTGAGGGGAACAACATAGATTTTAAGGAATAAATTAAGAATTTTAAAAAGTCTTACTATTTTTTGTTCATAATAGTACAAACAGACGATCATGACTAAATCAGCTTTTACATCACATCGCATCTTTGCGAGAAGCGAATCGAACAGGTAATTGGTGTTAGACATATAGTATATTGGCATAATCAACTAAAAATAAAATGGAATTGTTTGAATTTAACTGGTTAACTTAGTTCCTGTTTTCACATAAACTTTTATAAACATAGTACGTACAATCAATGAATATTTAGCGAAACTTAATATGGTTTGAGTTTTGATTTTAAAAGATGTATTATGTATACTTGTATAAACAAAATTTTTAGTGAAGTCTTTAAAGTGTAAAAAGGAATTTCGTATATTGAAGAAACATTTTTTTTATGAGAAAAGTACCCTGATACCATGAAATGATTTTATGAGCTCCGGTCACACTAGCATCGCTTTACAAATAACCGAAAGCCACGAAAATTCGGATTATTTGAGCTTTGGTTTTCTCATCCATCACAATCTTCTGAACTTATTTAGAATGACACATTTGTGTTCTCAAACTTTAGAAGAAAGGTCACTATGAAGTAACAAAATTCCATTTGTACTTCAGGACTTTGAACATTGAACTTAAGTAACTAGTTAAAGTCGTAGGGGTGATCCTCACACCGCAGGTAAATCAAGGATCCCACTTGGACAACTGTCATCGGGTATGCTTTGTGGTTCCCAAAACTCCCTGACAAATACATATGTGTCTAGCAAAATATTTTAACGTCAGTATGACAAAAGCTGGAGAGTTGAGAATAAAGCGTATAAATTAAAATATTTCGCTTTTTTCCATACAGCATTTGCAATTTGGGATTATTGGGCCACGTCCAGTGTGTTTAACGTGGGTACCTGCTGACGACAGCCATACTCCACGGCGCTCAAAAGCACAGCGGATCAAATCAATGCGTTGATCAGCGCCCTGAGAATGCTAAACATTTTCAGTACCAATTGGCAGTATGGAATGGACACACTAACCACCTTGGTCGGGTTCGATGCCCATCTAAAACCTCTGCCGTGCCAGCTCTTCCCACATTTGAGTTTTAACAACCACAATCCTCACGATAATCCCAGAGGGGCCAGTCCGCATGAACAGGTTGGAGTTACCTCCAAGGGCTCCTGCTCCCCAGAATTAAGTCTCCGGCCAGACCTCGTAGCCGAAGTTACTACCAGTTGAGCTTCCATACGGTTCTGGACTGGTGTGGTCAGGGGTTTGACCCCATACATACATCACATACACACACCAATCATACAAAAACTAACCCTAATTCCCAGCTAACCGCCTTCGTTGCTTAAATAATTCACGCCCAAACGACCTTCGGTATCGGTATTCCGACTAGTGGAGATCACACCACTAACTTCTAATCGTCCATCAGTCCAGTTAATCCCCATACCATCCACATCCCTAATGTCCTAGTACATCGGGCACTCTGCAATTAAATGCGACCAATTTTCTACCCCTGCCCCACAAAAACACCCCGACCTATCCGTTAGGTGCCTCTGATGCAAAAATGCATTCAGAGGCTCATACCCCGTAAGCAGAAAACCCAGATTCAGTCAAAATCTGAAGTCTAAGTTATTCTCCACGAATCCAACGTTTCCAATGTACTCGTACGTCACTCGGGCGTTAGGACTATTGTCCCAACGTTCTTGCCACCTACACCTAACCCTATCATCTAGAAGCCTCTTGCTCCCTAGATATCCCTCCCCCCCCACATCATCGTCGGAAATCCAGTCATTAGATTATTGGGCAGTCAGAACGCCTACCAATGTGGCGAGGAGAACGTTGCTAAGAACATGTAGTTCAGGGAGATCCATAAATAGGTACAAGAGGACAGCGGAGTGTCATCAAGTTGTTAAGGGTGTCATCTTTAGCAAGCTCATCGGCTTTGCTGTTTCCAGCGATTCTGTTTGAGGTACTTGATGCAATTATAAATATGTACGTCAAATATTCCTCAGCATGCCTTGAGCGCACTGTCAGGGAGATCAAGGACAGTACTGCAGTTCTGATATTGGAGTGAACGCACAAATCTCTAAAGGAAGCAGGGATCTTCGCTTGAAAGACACGGTAGAGGTCTGGCAGCCTGAAGATAGAGTGAATGGAGAGCTTAAGCTTCGATTCACTGCATATCTTCTTCAGCACCACATATGAGATCTGCTCTTTGACGACGTTCCGGTGTTTATTTTAGTTTAGATTACACTAGCTGTCTCTTTGAGCGGCCTTCACCAGCCAACAACAATAGAGCCAGAACACTATTTTAGGTGAGAGAAGCCATATCTATTTCCTACACTGGAATAAAGCAACCGATGCCTTCCTAATCTTCAATGTTTTTTATCCACGAAGGCTTTCTGTCCGTAATAAGCTCATAGTACTTTACCCTGTCTGCAGGTTGATGGTTAGAGCATCCCCTTGAATAATAGCACCTCCGTTTTATTTGGTGTGACGGCTAAACCACTTTTCTGTGCCGACTTAATTACATATACAGATACTCTTAAGAAGGCTGTGTTTGGAAACTTTCTCTTTACCAAATAGTGACACAGTTCGCATAGGAATTCACTAGACAGTCGCGTTTCTTCAGTTCCGTCAATAGTTCGTCACAATCAAGATCCAAAGAAAAGGAGAAAGTGCCCCACCTTGTAAGGTGTCCCTTTTTACTGTCCAAAGTATATTCGCACTATCCAATTCCGCCGCTATAAGAGAATCTTTAGGCTTACCCTAACCCTAAACCTATCCATTCATATCTCTGTTAACCGCCTTGCCAACTACGAATATTTTGAAAAAATATGTTTTTGATTTTTTGTTCCGGCCTGTCATAATGCTTCAAGACGCATGCCACAAATTGGAGAAGATGGAGATGACGTGCATATGTATCATTATCGAAATTTTAAGCAGTGACGCAGCATATCATCCTTTTTTCAACTGATTCCAATCATGCTCGGTAGGAGGAAGCGTTCAATGGTAGCTAAGAACAATTGAGCCGGTGGAACAATATGAATGCCATAACTTTCGAAAGTAATTGAAGTCGCGGAAATGCGCGCAATAATACTTCGAAATGTGAAAGATGATGAGCATAACCACCATAAATAAGCGAGATATTAACTGGGTGAGACTGGTGGAAGCTGAAAGCCCGCCATGATTTATGCCAGCGTTGCCAACTGCGTTGGCCTGTGTGAAGTTAATGCAGCTGCTTTAGCGATTGATGCGGGTTTGAAGAGTAAATGTCGACAGCGATTTGCTGACAAACCGAGAGCTTTACAAATGAAATCAACACCAAAACATACATACACTCTGTTACACCTATATTCAAGTACATATATACTTCAGATGACTTCAAGAAGCATGCGACTCCGACAGCGTACAAATTGCGGTGGAATAGTAAAGGATATGCCGACATCAGCTGTGCACAACCGAAGTAAGTGATAGAAGAAAGCATGTGATGAGATATAACAGTACATTATCAAGGAAGATAAGAAACCAAAAATGCAAAAACAACACAAAAGTATCGCATAAAGTCATGGAAGTGTGTGCAGCCACGGTGTTGTGAAGTTTTAACTGCTGCCATCCGATGACTGATTGCTACTAATGGCGGTGGTGGTGTTAGCATTATTACTACTTTTGTTGTTGCTAAACATATGCGAACCGCCAACTGTGTGTGTAGCAGCTTTACTGCAGATTGTGAAGGGCTTAAGTTTAAGCTGGTGTACTGTACTTCTGCTGCGCTTCGGTGTATGTGTGCGAATGAAAGATAACTAATATTAGGCGAACAAATGCTGTCAGCCGGAGGTTGTACTGCATGTCAAGTGGATGAAGTTGCTCGAAAAGAGAAGTCAAAATTGTTCTTAATGTGCGCAAATTACGCGACAAGTTTGACATCAGGGAGCTACGTGGACAGAAACCCACATGCTGAGAGTATTAATGTAAAAAAGGAGAGTTTGGCTTGTGAAAAGAATATTTCTTTATTTGTAAATCTAAAAGGAGAAAATATTTTGTATACTTGTTTTAAAGGATCGAGGTCTATCAAATTATTCATCATCGATTTCGGGACTTTGGAGAAAAATTAAAAATTATTTTACTCTGACTAAGAGAGAAAGACTACCATACTATATACCTAGTTCTGCCATAAGTTCTGTTAACTTTAATTATCCTTCTTCTATCGAAGAAATTATTGCTTAACTGCTTTACCACGCCATCTAAAATATGTTGCTGGTACCCTTTGGTGCCAGATATATTTGGCACTACGGTCGGTAAATTCAGCCTTCACGACGAAACATACCCAAATGGATCGAAATATGGTTATCTGTAGTACTAGATTCCAGCATAAGAAAATTTATCAAGCCATCTGGCTGTCTCCGGATCGAAAAACCACCAACTAGATGGATCATGTAGTGATAGACGGAATACACGTCTCCAGTTGTGTGCTGGCCGACAGGGGTAATGCTCGAAAATTCTACGAAAAGATGCGGTGACTAACAGAAAGTTTCAGGACCGGAGCATATTCTTGTAGAACCCCCCAAGGTGACCTAGCGATCGATACCCAAAGCATACTAAGCCTCCTCAACATCGCGTATAAGGTTCTATCGACCGATCAGATATTCACCATGCGTCATATTTTGAAAAGACACGTAAAAGGAGAATCGGTACACACCACCTTTTCGTCGATTTCAAAGCTGCTTGCGGCAGCACGAAAAAGAGCCGCGATGTCTGAATTTGGTATCCCCCAAAACTAATATGGGTGTGTAAACAGTAACACCAAAAGCTCCGTCAGGATCTTGAAGGACCTCTCCGAGCCGTTCGATACCAAACGAGGTTTCAGACAAGGCGACTCTCTATCGTGCGGCTTCTTCAACCTGCTGCTGAAGAAAATAATTCGAGCTGCAGAGCTTAAGCGAGCAGATACAATCTTTTATAAGAGTGTACAGCTGCTGGCGTATGCCGATGATATTGATATCATCGCCCTCAACACCAACGCCGTTAGTTCTGCTTTCTCCAGACTGGACAAGGAAGCAAAGCAAATGGGTCTGGCAGTGAACGAGGGGAAGAGAAATATCTCCTGTCATCAAACAAACAGTCGTCGCACTCGCGACTTGGCACTCACGTCACTGTTGGCAGTCATAACTTTGAAGTTGTAGATAATTTCGTCTATCTTGGAACCAGCGTAAACACAGGATAACTCTTGCCAACAGGTGACACTTCGGACTGAGTAGGCAATTGAAAAGTAAAGTCCCCTCTCGACGAACAAAAGCCAAACTCTATAAGTCGCTCATAATTCCCGTCCTGCTATATGGTGCAGAGGCTTGGACGATGACAACAACCGATGAGTCGACGTTGCGAGTTTTCGAGAGAAAAGTTCTGCGAAAGATTTATGGTCCTTTGCGCGTTGGCCACGGCGAATATCGCATTCGATGGAACGATGAGGTCTATGAGATATACAACGACATTGACATAGTTCAGCGAATTCAAAGACAGCGGCTCCGCTGACTAGGTTATGTGGCCCGAATAGACGAAAACACTCCAGCTCTGAAAGTATTCGACGCAGTATCCGCCGGGGGAAGCAGAGGGAGAGGAAGACCTCCACTTATTTGAAAGAACCAAGTGAAGAAAGACCTGACTTCGCTTGGAATATCCAATTGGCGCCACGTAGCGAAAAGAAGAAATAACTGGCGCGTTGTTGTTTACTCGGCTATAATCGGCTACGCCAATAAATGATGTATAAACAGTTGATAAAAAAGTTTCCAAGAGTCAGAGGACTTCTAGAAAAGTCATGTTCTGAAAAGAATGTGTTTCGCGGGCTTCGCTCAAGTTATGGTCAACATAATCGGCTTACTGAGCGTACTATTCGCAATATTATCACCCATCTTGAGACCCAGCAATCATTAGATTCATTAGAGCATGTTCAGTGCTTGGAGTTATTGAGATAACACTTTGGTGAGCAAATTATTTCAAGTTTTGGGCCGATTGATTGGCCATCGTGGGATATCACACCGTTAGAGATTGTCCTGTGAGGTTTTGTAAAGTCTGAAGATTATGCGGACAATCATGCTTCGATTCAGGTCTTTGAGCAAAACATTATGCGTGTCAAAATGCTCGAACGAGTCATTGAAAATTGGACTCAACGGATGGACCATTTGAGACTTTTGAAAGAGATAATCTTTTTTCCCTGTTTTTTTACAGTTTTTTTTTTGGCGTTGGCACTTAGGTCATCATTAAACCATCGCGAGCCTTATTCAGCAACTCAGTGGATTTGATAAACTCCTTGTTTTGTTACGACCCATTTGCCAATGTCTTTTAAGCTGGAACATTGGAATCCGTGAGGGCTATCCCCTGTCAACTCACTGAAGGCTGATAATTTATAAAGGTAAAGTTCTGGCGTCATATAATCCTTCGCACAATATATATATATTTCTTACTTAATTGGAGGAGGGATGTAAGAGGTAGATGACCTGTGATTGTAGAGGTCTACAAATGCTACACAGTTCCCATTCACGTTATAGTAGAAGCTTTTGGGCACATCAAAGTCAACATTTTGTACTTTTGCGTATGTTTTGGGTATCCTTCAAGGAGCTGAATCGTTCTTTTTATCTGCTTTTTCAGTTTTTTTAATTCCTATGTGACTGGGTATCCACATGCTTTTGACTGAGCTTTGTATTGAAAGACGAGTTCTAGATTTTAACGTATAAATAACATAGAAATGTGGGTATTAACTCCCATAGATGGATTGGATATATAGCCACACCTAAGTGAATATAATTAAAGTTCATTATTCCTTCAGTATGAACATATTATGACTTTTATTGCTTAAATACTCCAGTGAAAAGTTTTATTGACTATGAAAATTACATTACTCATAGCAAAAGGTGCAAAAGGATTTGCCGATCACAGCTGAAGGCGATTGAAGTCTATACTAAATTGTGAGAGTGCTGATAAGCGAGTAAAAAAGAAGTCAAAAGAGCTGAAATGCATAACTGCCGCAATCGTACAAAGCAAAAAAGGAATGCAAGCAAAAAGCAGTTGCAGAAAGCGGAAATGAATGGCCATTAAGGGCATAACGACATTACTTTTGTGTTTGTGAAAGATGAAGTTAGAGTTAACATTAAAATATGACGGCGAATGAGCGTCTGTAAAATGATTTAAGGAGGAGTAGACTAAAATGATTGATGCGAAAGCGAAGATATGTGGGAGTTTGCTAAAAATATTATTAGCTTCAAAATGACTTTTGAAAGTATAAAAAAAGCCAGATCAATAGAAAGAGAGGGTGAGAAATAGAGTCGAAAAATGTACCATATGTTATACAAGTAATGTGTTACTAAGAAATAAAAATATTTGAGAGCGTCAAAAAAGAACTAATTCTAGTGAAATTTTTTAGAGAGGATCCTGCGTCCTGTAGTTATTAGAGAATTTCGTTGAAATTTAAAGTAAAATATATATTCTAGCTTAGTATTTGACTGTGATATGAGGAAATTATTTCAATAATAGCTATGCCCGCAATGAAAGAGAAAAACGTTGCTTGAAGATATTCAGAAGTAACGACTACTAGGTTAGAGGTAAGGGGCGATTATCCTACCGCAATATAAGTATCTATTACGCTCCCAGTCTTTTTTTTAATTTCTGCAATTTTAGTTTCAGATTAACAACTAAGCTTAACCTAATCCTTACTTAAGGTGAAACGCTTCATAAACAGCATGCTGGTGATAGTTTGAAGAAGGAAAATATTTACGCAAAACTCAAGCAAACACTTCGTAATTCTACCGCATTTCTGGCTATAAACTTCAATTAAGCTAATTTAAAGAAATTAAAATACACAAACTTCACTTTAGAATTGACAATAAAACTCTGAGCATTAAGGCATTCTGCTTAATACGAAATTATATTACAGCGTGTTTGGAGTTCATGTAAACAGCGAACAATATTCCGTGTAGGAAACAAATAAGGTAACAAAATTAATGAGAATAAAATGATAAAATATAAAATGAAATTAAATTCAAATTTCAATTTAAAGAAAAACTAAAATTATAACTAAAAATAAAATTTAATTTAAAACTAAAATTAAAATTAAGGCCAAAAATAAAATTGAAATTTAAACCAAAATTACAAAAAAAAATTAAGTTAAAATAATACTGAATTTAAAATTAAAATAAATTAATTAAAATTATTGTAAATAATAAAATTAAACTTCGAACTCAAAAATTAAACTAAATTAAAATTGAAATTAGAATTTAAAAAACTTTAAATTATAATTATTAAAATTAAATTTAATTAAGTTAGAAATTTAAAACTGACATTAATGTTAAATGCTTATAGTGAAGTTAAAATAAAATAAAATTTAAATAAAATTTAGAATTACATCTAAAACAAAAATTAAAACGTAACTTTATTATTTAAATAGAAATAAAAGTAAAATTCAATATTAATATTAAAATTAAAATAAGAATTATTTAAAATTAAATTTAGAAGCAAAAAAAAATAAAATTAAAATTATCACTGAGTCAAAAATTAAATAAAATTATAATTAAAATGTAAATTGGTACTTAAAGTAAATTTCAATTTAAATTTAAAAAAACTATAATTAATATTATAATTATATTAAAATTAAAATTAAAATTAAATATAAATTAAAATTAAATTAAATATTAATATAAATTAAATTAAGTTATAAATATTATAATTGAAATTAAAAGTGAAACTAAATTCAATATTAATATTTTAATTAAAATAAAAATTAATTAAAATTAAATTTAGAACTTAAAGCGAAACAAAAATTAAAATTGGTATTCAAAGTAAATTTAAATAAAAATAAAGATTAAAAGTAATATTATAATTAAATTTAAATTTAATTTAAAAATTGAATATAAACTAAAAATTCGAATTAGAAATTAAAATTTATATTAAAATTTTAAGTTAAAACAAAAATTAAAATTAAATTTAATTATAAATATAAATTTATTTATATTATAATTAAAATTATAATTTAAAAAAATTAAATAAATTTAAATTAAATTAAATTAAAATTAAGATAGAAATCAAAGTAAAAGGTTAAATAAAATAATAATATTAAAATTTAAATGAAATTAAAATTTGTTTAAATTAAAAATTAAAATTAAGAAATATTTTACGAAATAATTCAAACATATCCTTTAATACCAGTGTCCAACTATCTCTACCGAGCCATTTTTCGTTTATTTGTATTTGCATTTGGCGCTGCAGACCGCCTGTTGTTTTAATATGTTTAGCATTTGAGACACTTAAAGCGCTTCTGCCACTGCAACAGATACACTGCTAGCGAATGTTGCTCCGGCTGTCAGGCAGGTGCATACTTTACATGACGCCGGCTTAACTTCCGCCCTTACGGGTGGTCCTTTAGCAAATACTCCTAGTGGAACTTTTGTGTTTATTTATTTGTTTATTCGTTGGGTCACGCAAATCGCTTGTTGAGGCTTCACGTAATCCCTTTAGAAATTATATATTTGCATACTTATACTGCAGACTGTTGATTTGTACGCAAGTGTTTGTGACTTTGAGTGGCCAATGCCTTAGTGAAATTGTATATATATTTATATATAAATATATGCGTAAATATGTTTGTTTATTTTATATATTATTTCGAAGCCCTCAGAGGCACTTTACACGTTTTGTAGCAATAATTTCTATTAAAATCAAAACTTTGTACCTTTTTGTGTATGTATGTATTTAGTATATTCGTATATGTATTTCTTTGTAAATTTAGTACAGCAACTTTAGCTCACAATTTTGGTAAGCATTTTCTTATTATTTATTTATTATTTTATTTGAATTTTGATTTTAGTTTTTCATTCTATTTTCCAAGATTAGGTTTGTGTCATTAGCAGATGCGCAGAGATTATTCTAGAGAAAAACTATCACAGACAACGAATTGTCATTTTCAGAGATAGTCTTGCAACATTTTTTTTCAATCTCATCCGTTGAAAGGAAATCAAAATGGTACTGGTGTGCATAAAAATGCTTAACAGGGTTACCACTGTAAACAATATCCTCTTAGCATGGATCTCGGAGAATACTAGCATAAATGGATCTCCTGGCGAAAGAAGCTGTGGCAACTAGTCCGATTGTAGGATTGGAACCGTTCTTCGTTGTATATTCCCATACTTTACGAGAAGAGCTCGGGAAAGAGGAAAGGGTCACCACTGACAACTATTGCTTGTGTTTCGATAACCAGGGCTCTTTCTGGAAGAGTTCAAGAAACTAATCGTTTTACTCAGAAAGAAATTCAGTCAGCTTGTGAGATTTATATAGTTCACATATAAGGTCTCCATGGATCTGCGAACTTAGATTGCCGGTTCTATGATCAAAGAGCAGGGGCACCAGAAAGCATGTTCCTGGCTTTCGGTGCAATTAATAGAAGAAAAAAATTCGGGCTATCGGAAAAATAGATCCAGTACAAGAAAACATTACAACCAGTAACACAGGCGATTTACTAATACTCTTTGAATTTGGATAGAATTTATTCTTTCCTATACTTAAGTACCACAATATATTTTTATTTTGCTGTTTTTTACTTTACAAAGGATTTCATTGCTTAAATTTGTTTACTACCTGGATATTTTTAGTTCCCATCCCGATTTTATGAAAAAAATTAAAGCTTACTTGTTAGTATTTTTATCTTACCCAACAGTTTTCCCAACATAATTTATTTATAATTTTTTTTGGCGATTTACCTTAAGTGTCCACTGATTTGATTTGTAATCCCCATTAATATATAAAATATATTTTATTATTCCACAACGGAGTCCTTCGTCTTGCTGCAAAGTCATCTCATTTAATATTTAAAGCACACACTAATGTAATTTGCTATAAATAAATAAGAGCCACGAGGAAAAAGAAAATATAAGTGAAATACATATGTGCTCTAGCAAATGTGTGTATGTGTGAAGTAGTAGGGTTGTTATCTCCACTTACAGCTGCGAATGTGCATTGTAAGTAACACACACGGCATTGCGCTATAAATTTCAGTGTCGATTTTAAAAATTCACGAAGGTAGCTACTTGGAGTTAACACGAAATGTGAGTTGTGATTTCGTATTTCGCCGTTAAAAAGGGCAACAAAAATGTCCAGACAAAGGTGTGTAGATGGAAATGATAAAAATGAAAATTCGAATTTCTAATGGGCTATAATAAAGTAGCATGGATTTAAGTTTTAATCCATATCCAATCAGGCCGCTTTTTAGTTGTAAATAAAATTCGGATATTCCTACTGAGGTAGTTAGCCTCTATTTATATTAAAGTAATTTATATTGTTTACTTTGATTCCAAATTTAAGTATGGATGTGAATGAAATTATCGAAAAAAGGACGCCGTGTAACTAAAATTCTATTATAATATTATATAATAATATTTTGGAATATCTATACTTCCTATCGAATTGTTAGAGGTCCTTCGACTATAAGGAAAAATAGACTGAGAAACAGTAATTTGTTAAAAAAATCTCTAAAGCGGATATAATTTTTCATAAATAAAAATAATATATTCTGTAGTATTAGTTCGTCAATATAGTAAATTTGTTGGGATATTATAGTGCTAGCATTTTGTCTCTTTGGAAGGTAAAAAATGACAAGCGGACTAATGCTGTTCTAATCACTGTCTCGTTAAAACTCTGGCATGTTTTCAAGTACGTTCAATGCATGTCGCCATAATTTTAGCCGTATAGGGTCAGTTGAAAGGAGCTTCTGATTGAAGCGGAGTCCCAGTAGCACAAAATTAATACACCACAACAACAACAAAACCGCTGGAGAAGGAACAACATAAACTCAACAAAACAAGGATGACTAAGATGAGGAAGACGAGACCGTTTTCCGTAGGATTTTACCCCTATAGAAAACGGATAAAGCTGGGAAGAAAAAGTCTTAAAGGAAACACCATCCACAAAAACGGATTCGCAAAACAAGCAGAATGGAAGAGCACTTGCGACAGTTCGGTCTCGGAATTGACTCAGATTTTATTCGCCAAAGGGCTATTTTTCGATGATTTAACCTCGTTTAGATTGCTGTGTTTTAGATTAAGTTTGTCAGCACTGCATAAATTCAGCTTTGACTCGTGCTGGTATTAAATTTAACCCGGGACCGCAATAATTTTTTTGATGCATTTGGGCTAAAAGGATTTGTCAGACTCCACTTGATCGGTCACCAGCTCGCCCAATATTACCGCCACTAGTGGTAGTCTGATAAATAGCATAACCTGGCGGCATTTTCTAACTCTCGTATCAGACCGGGAGAACCTTTACCGCACTACCCATTCCTATGTACGTGATAGTTCACAAATGTCAATTCCGCAGGTGAATCGCAGAACTCCAATTTCCCAGCTGAAGCAGCTGTTTTAGCTAATGAGCGCGACACTTTACGCCATTCAGATCCCTGTAATCCCCAAATGAAGGATCTCAATTTGAACATTCGGCAAGCCGCCCTCATAAGCGGACAAAATGGACAGAGCATCTTAAGTTCAGCAGCTGATGCCAAAGCAAAACTCGGCGGGAGTAAGCTACCTAACCGAAGTCCTCAAACTAATGCTGACCACTCTTCAAATACCCTATAAAACAGCAGAGCGTTTATACTCATAACAGTGTATCTTTGTGCCTTATATGGATAAAATTGGACGAAGACTTGATGCTGCCCACACATAACTAATATTTAATGCCGAAAATAGATGAAATCGTTCTACGAATTACCCAAACTCCACATAGTACTACAATTAATGATGTAGTTATTCTAACAAACCTTATGCCGCATATGTCAGTCTGTGTATAAATAAAAATTGCTTGGTTTCCGAATCTATGACTGACATTTTGCACCTTAAGGTATAATTCGGGACGGATCTTAACAATAATAATAATAATATTAAAAATGTTCCAAATAATAACTTAATACAAAATAAAAAAAAAAATCTTTTTTTAATGCAATCATTTCATTCATTACATCTCACTCCTTTAAACTTTTCCCAACGTTTATCACTTTTTAATTACATCTAAACTTTATTAATTAAATTTTCTAAAGTGAAATCGCAATGAAAACTGTAAGTATTTTTGTTAGCGAAGAATCTCTGTACGCCATTTGCTAGCGTGTTATATCATTTCACAGCTTCAATTAGCTTCATTACTTGTTTCGCGATTGTTGCTGCTTCAAATTTCATTTAACATTATTATTTTTTTCATTTTTACCTCCCCCAACCGACTCAGTAGAGTGTAAGCGAGTTTGTTGAGCGTGGCGCAAGGGAAGTAATTTCTCCCCTCTTGAGGGGAACTGCAGTGCACATTTCACACATCAGTTGTTGGCATTACAGTTAATTGTTTTAATTTGTTGCTTGATGTGAATGCAGTTTAAAATAATAAGCGACCAAGGGTGCACTGTACATACTTGTATCTGTATATATGGTATATGTACTATATGCCTGCATATGTATATGTACACAATTACATTTATATATGTATGTTTACTTGCTTTTATTTTATGCTTATAGCTACTCCGTTAACTACTACTAGCAGGGCTATACAGTGCGTATGAGTGATTTTTGATGTCAGGCGAGGGAATATTTTTCAGGTTACGTATACGCCAGAATGTAAACTTTTATTTTATTAAATTTCTATCTGGAATTATTTATGAAAGCACAGGAACAAATTTGAAAATAAAAACCCTTTTCCTTTTACCATAGCCATATTATAGCTGAGTTTTAACCGAAAGGTGGCGCTTGAGTGTAGATAAATGTATCTATTTTGACTTTGATCGCTTAGTTAATTTGTCTGGTACAGTGATCTGATTTGTGCTATATACTGGGAGCTTTTAGTATTGCGGTGGACAATAACTTGTGTCGTGAAAATTTCTTACAAAGTAAAGAAGTTTTCTGCATAAAGACTTGGTATTGGTTAGTCGGTTTGTTTGACAGTTATGTTTATCCGCTAGTGGTCCTATCTGAACAATATTTTCGGAGAATATAACATTGTCTTGGGCAATAATCCATGTCTCATTTCGTGGAGATATAATTCCTATACAAGGACTTGAGTTTTCTTACAGTTGCAAGTGAATTTGCTCAATGGTTAATATCAAAAAATATCATGTTAAATATGAAAATAAATGGGAATGGTAAGTTATACAAGGTGGATTCCAAACTAAAAAGGACTTAAAAAAAAACAGAACAAATGGTTTTTTGGACAAAATTTATTTATTTTATTCAAAAGAGTCTCCTTCTGCTTCAATACAGCTTTTGCACGGTTCAAACTCATGTCGAACGAGTGTTTTAGCTCGTTGGCCGGTACATACTTTAAAGGGTCAGTAGGGTAATCTGGCCTGGTTTTTGACATAGAAATGGCGATGGAGAAATGGCTGGGTGAATGAAATGCGTTTTTTCACTAGTGGACACGATTTTTCATGTTTGGATAATCTGAAACACAATAACCCAATTTATTTTTAAGTGAATGGTTATCGTCCCTACCAGAATCATGAAAAAATGTTGATAAATAAAAAACAGAAATTAATGTTTTAAGGCCAGGCGTTTTGTGAACATTAAAAAAAAAAACAAATTAGGCAAATCGGTTGAGTAGTTCGACTGGAATCATGTCCGCCAGGTTAAAAAAGTGTGTTTTGAGAAAACCGTGTTTAAAGTTTAAGCGCTCCAAACGGTCCTTTTTCGAAACCTTCCAATGATAAAGTGGGTTTCCACATTAATTTTAAGGGTATAAGAAAACAGGAAACGCAAAAAAAAATTTTTTTGGAAAAAAATGAATGAAATGAAAAATGAATGAATTATTGGTGCAAAATTTTATTAGTAGTGATGTGCAATGTGAGTTGCGAGATGGTGAATAGGGAATGTCAGTGTTGTGCATATAAATAATGTTGTATGGTAGTTACCACTTTCGTTCGCTTAAACGAATTTAACGCTTTTGAGGATAAAGTATTAGAGCTGTTTGAACCTATTAATTTCACTGTAGAAGGCTATAGCTCAAAACCTATTTGAGATATCGTTTTAAAATTAAATATATTATTATGTAAAGTAGCGCATATTGAAATGAGGAAAAAAATTTTATTTTTTTTTAGTTTCACACAGGGTGTACCTGGTAAAGAGCAAAGGGAAAGGTTTAGTTTTTATTAGTAAGCCACAACCAACTCGTTTTTTTCTATTTTTCTAAAGTCCATCAATTGTTACTCAAAAGTTTAGAAAACTGCTGGAAGGGAAGTTGTATGTAGTTGTTATTCTTTCTATAATTTCAAAAAATTCACCTTATTATTTTTTTTTTATATAAAACAAGAGGAATAATTGTGTAATTTAGTTGATTTTATAAAAAGAGTTGATATAAGCTGAACTAAAGTTTAGCTATATAAAGATATCCCTATGCAAGAATTATTCATACTCATTGACTAATCAATCTCCACTCATAAAGGTGCACATTAAAATTGCCAGGGAATACAATCCACATAAGTATTTATAGCTCAATTGTTAGCATCAGCTAATTAGCTTAAAGTTTCTCTCTCATGGAACTTTATTAAAGGTAGCGAAAGAGAGTCTCTAAAAAAAGAGGTATAGAAAACAGAGAATAATTATATTCTTTTCCCATATGCACAGTTGCTACTTTATTCCACCAGTGAAAAGCTTTGCATGAATGGAAGTGATTACACACTGCATAAAGTCAATGGAAAGGTGGCCGATAAGCACAAGACAGAGAGCTCATAAACAATTCACTTAACGTACTAATGAGTACTACTCGTACTACGCTAGCGGGGAATGAGTAATAACCTTACTTCAGAGCAAATTTTTTTCTATATATATACATATGTAATTTTTGTTAGTTGGTTAACTAAGTATATTAAAAGTATTTATAATGGGTGATTCAAGTAGAGGTAGTTCCTTCAATAGCCTCTTTTTTCGTGTCAAGCCTTCGTGTTATTTTTGTTCAGTATTGCTTGACAATTCATCATGGAAAGCTTACGGCTGAACAACGTTTACAAATCGTTCAACTTTATTACGAAAATTCACGTTCCGTAAAGAATTTGAGCCCAAGCATTCTTTATTGGATAGTAGTCATAGAAAATACAACTTGTGCAAGAACTGAAACCGCCCGACCTTCCTAAGCGACATCATTTTATTCTATAGGCTCTTGAAAAGTTCCAAGAAGATCCGACGTTTTCGAGACAATGTTCAGCTAGGAGGGTCATTTCTGTCTCAATGAGTATGTAGACAAGCTAAATTGCTGCATTTGGGTCGAAGAGCAACCTGAAGAGATTCAAGAGCTCCATTTCATTCAGAAAAAAATACGGTTTGGTGCGGTGTGAGGGCCGGTGAAAGCATCGGTCCATATAATCTAAAAAATGATGCCGGTGAAAACGAAACCGTTAATGGCGATCATAACCGCGCCATGATAACCGACTATTTGATGTCCGAAATGGATGTTCGGGATTTCGGCGACATTTGGTTACAACAAGACGGTACCACTTCCCACACATTATATCAATCAATGGATTTATTAAGAGAACACTTCGATGAGCAAATAATTTCACGTTTCGGTCGATCGGCCACCAAGATCTTGTGGTACCACATCATTAGACTTTTTTCTGCGGTGATGTCTAAAGTTTACTATTAAGTCTATGCGGACAATCCCGCTTCGACTCAGGCGTTGTAGTAAACATCACGCGTTTCATTCGCCAGTTAGCAGTCGATATGCTCGAACGGGTCTTCGAAAATTGGACTTAATGGATATAACCTCGAGATGGATCACCCTTTATATACAAAAAGACATAAGTAGTTATTCATGCCATTTGCAGTATTCGCTTTATCAAGCAGCGCTCTTGAAGATTTTCTTTAGTTCATTATGTATACATACACACGTATACATGGTCTTCATAGGAAATGAGAGAATTTGCGTCCCTTAGTCACTACTGACATAAAAAACAAAAAGCAGCAGAAAGGCTGGCACAATAGACAATCACTTAAACACATGCTTATTTACTTAGTTACTTATATGTATGTGTTCCTGGATTTATATTTACATATGTAAATGCCATGTTATAAGCTGTTGAATAAGGAATCGAGAGCAGTTAAGAAGATTGTTGTGGTAGGGATTCTTGCAGCTTGTGTTTGACTCTCATAACTTGACCAGAAAAAGCCTGCTTTGCCATTATAACTTTGAACCACTGATTCATTGCGTAGTCAGGACATTCATTTGGGCTTAGATTGTAGTAAATGAATGACTAGAACTGCAAGTGGCAGTAGGACAAAAGAGTTTTTGCATAACTATTACATGTTAGTAGTATTTGTTTGCTTTACTGGGATTTTTCATAGGTTTTGGATATTTTTAGTTCATTATTAAACAGTTGAGTGTAGCACAACTGGTTGAATATATAACTGCGGCCGATGAACTAAGAAACTGTTTAAGGAAAATATCACTTCTATACGTAGTAGGTTAACTGGTCAACATTTTTTTGGTATAATGAGTCTGGAAAGAAAATCAATAGATTGCTTTGGTAATCTGTAGCTCGCATTTTAATAGTTCCACCGCGTTACGCTATAATGCATAAGAAGGATTAGCTACTACTAATAAGTCAACCTCTCAGACAGTTTATCATTTATTGGATAAAGTCAGCGAAGAGAAGTTCTTCTTCTATAAAGAAATAATCTGCAAATCTGTACAAAATCGATCAATTTCAGATACAGTGATGAACAGTGGATCACTTAAGATAACGTTGAATGTCTAAGCTACCGTGGTTGAATGGCGGTGAAAAGGCATAAACAGTCCAGATTTTCAGTTAAGAAGGGTTTATTAAAGCGTTTACTTGAATCCGCTGCGTATCATTAACTATGAGTTGATTCTTAGTTCGGACATGTATTTACATCAATTGCAGATTCTAAAGAAAGCAATCGCAAAGAAGTTCCCAGTTATGGCCCATAGGTAAGGAATCGCCACCAGATGCAATACACTTATGCCAACGTCCAAGCGAATTTTGTTTTCTCTTTACGATCGACTGAAAACGGGTTCAGCGGACGGGGATCTGGCGAATACGGAGCAAAATCGGGTGAATAAAGCGGTTGATCGATGGTATTCATTGCGGGTTTGGCTTTAAATTTGGTCACAATCATGGCTCGATGAGGTGGTGCTTTATCATCGTGTAAAATTCATGAATTGTTCTTCCATAATTCCGATCGTTTTCGACGGATGTTCTCCGCAAACAGCACAGGTAACGCCGAATAAAACTCCTTGTTGAACGTACAGTGAGTCACAGTCAAAAGTATCCACTTGGGTTTTTTATATTAAAAATGCGGTTGTTGATAGTTAATTATTAAATTCAATTTTATTGTTTTTTATATTTGAACATTAACACCTTAACTTAAAATTAATAAAATAAAATTAACGATATTTATGTAAATTCAAAATAAAAAAATAATAATTATAAAACAAAATCAATTTCTACCTCACAGTAAAAAGTATCCACGATAAAAGTTTTATTGAAAATAGGATTTTCGTAGGTGGTTAATACTTGGTATGATATCCTTTATTGTCGTTTACTGCTTTGAGCCTTTTTGGAATAGATTTAACCAAATTTTCAGTGTAAGAAGATTGAATTTTTTCCCATTCTTCTTGCAATGCTTTTTTCAGAGTTAGTATGCTTGAGATGTTATGACTTCTAATATTTTTCTCCAAAATACTCCATAAATTTTCAATAGGATTCAAATCCGGGGATAAGGGAGGTGTTTGAATCACTTTTGGACAGTTATAAAGCATCCCTTCTCGAACAATGTGGGATTTGTGTTTGGGGTCATTATCTTAATAAAATTGGAATGTTGCCCCCAACCCCAATTTTTCGGCACTACTCTGCAAATTATCTTTCAGAATGTTTAAATAATACATCTTATCCATGATTCCTTCGATAAAAACTAGATTTCCTACGCCGGCAGCACTCATACAACCCCATACCATTACAGAGCCTCCTCCGTGTTTTACGGTTGGAATTGTGTGTTTAGGATCCAAGGCCTTATTTGCCCTACGCCATATCTTACTTGGTCCATCCGATCCAAACATGTTA
Source organism: Bactrocera dorsalis (assembly GCF_023373825.1). NCBI lineage: Eukaryota > Metazoa > Arthropoda > Insecta > Diptera > Tephritidae > Bactrocera > Bactrocera dorsalis. Next base: position 29,299,743 of record NC_064303.1, on the reverse strand, counting down.
AACTTGCTTTCATCGGCAAAAATAACTGACTTCCAGAATTCAAAATCCTTTTTTTCATGTTCCTGAACGAACTCCAATCGAATTTGGCGGTTTTTTGGATTGATGAATGGCTTTTTTAGTGCAACTCTCCTATGAAGACCATTCTTACGCAAGATTCTCCGAATGGTTTCTGGGTTACACTTTTTGTTTAGATATTTCTCCGCGATTTCAGCAAGTTTAGGTGCACTAAGCTTCGGATTATCGGCCACCTGTCGAAGCAACCACTTTTCGTCTCTTTCAGTGAAAATTTTTTTCTCGCTGGTTTTCGGCTTGTTGCAGATACGATTCTCCGTTTTATGCCTCAATATAATTTTTTGGACAGCAGATCTAGTAATATTGAGTATTTCTGCAATTTTCCGTTGCGACTCTCCTAGTTCAGCGTGATGAATAACTAATTTTCTTTCGACAATCGTTGTGTGGCGTCCCATGGTCTTAATTCCTTAAAAGTGCACTCCAAATGGACAAACTTATGCGTAAAGTGTAAAAAAATAACTGATCCAATATTTTGCTTGCTATTTCATGAGAGAAATAACTGTTAACAGTTATAAGTATTGCCAGTGGATACTTTTCACTGTGAGGTTGAAATTGATTTTGTTTTACAATTATTATTTTTTTATATAGAATTTACACAAATATTGTTAATTTTATTTTATTAATTGTAAGTTAAGACGTTAGTGCTCAAATATAAAAAACAGTAAAACTGAAATTAATAATTAACTATCACCAATCGTATTTGTAATATAAAAAACTCAAGTGGATACTTTTGACTGTGACTCACTGTATGTCCCTCTAGATCAAATTCAAAATGCACTAACCCCCGAAAAAGCCATGTATCTCTCGTAGGGTTGTGGTTTTGATAAAAAATTTGAGTTAATACGAGTACTTGAAACTCCAATCTCTTTGAAAAATTATTTGAAACTTAACTAATGAGACTCTGTTAACGGAATTATTGATTAAAACATATAAAGAAGTTTTGTCGCATATAATATATAATTTACCAACACTGCGATTTTGTATCATTAGGGTAGTTATCTTACAGATAACCTATGCTTACAACTCTGTACCTCAATGATGTTGGTTTTTCCTAGTAATAATACTTCTTTTAAATATCAAGTTTCTGTATGAATTTCAAATAAAAGTTAGTTAAAGTCTCATCCTCAAACTATTGGTGTTATGAAAGAAACCAACAAGACTTGAAACGGTAAAATTAAATAAGACGGTTTTCCCTTCCAGAAGTCATTGGATGAGTGAATGTTTTTACTGATTAAGTAGTGAGCTGTGTCATAGAAAACTCGTCTATTAATTAGTAACAAAAAGTTTATGCAAGGCACTCTTCTCGTTCGCAAACGACAGAGATGAAGAACTGTAATATTTGTTAATTTCATTTCATCGAGATTTGTTACCGTTTGTGCCTCCCTTTCGCTGGTCCATATAGATCACCAGTTTGGAATTCCAGGAAACTGTCGTCATCATCTCTCTGGCTATTAGGACAGTCTTCCGTTTTTTCGGTACACGTTTTATTAGTGTGGTTTATTGTTCTTCTCATGGTCTCTGGTGTGTATCAGTTGACCAATCTTCCATCGATGGTTATGAAATGATGCAGAAAGTCTTTAAGATTGGGCTTTAACGGCGTCAAGCACTGGTTATGATTGTTCGTGTTGGGCAAAAGCGATATTTTAACATGTATCCTGGCCCAAGTATTATGTGCAATTTACATTGGCTATCTTCTGACTTCGACTTTTGTCACATTACCCTTCGTAGTAGCCGTAGTTGAAACTCCGAGGCTTGGTTAATCAAAAATCAGTCATGTTAAATCTATTTGAAACGAGAAGAGTCACCATATACAACATCCAAGCGCTTTTTGATTTCGCTGCCCGCTATTACACTTTTCTTAATCCGTGGACACACGTGTTTCCACACAAAACTACCTGAACCGATTAACTGAAATTCGCCGAATGTCAAAGTGTAATACCTCAAAGATGATTTCTTGCTCGCCGTGTGATTAAGGGGTTGCATAAGTTTCCTCGCGAAAAAACATAATTTTTTGCAACATTTTTTTTTCTCATATAAAAAATGAAATATTTTATTAGAATTTTTTTATTTTTACAAACATACGCTATTAAAAAATAAATTTTGAAATTTTTGGAAAAAAATATTTTGAACTCGCCGACCCCTCGGAAAAAAGATACGCCCGCGTTGGCAGTATGTCTCCTTCCAGGATCATCTAAAAAGAAAAAAAAAACGTGTTTTAGTTAAAACCTTAACTTAGAACTTGGACGAAGGAAAAAAACTGAAAATAGACATTTTGCAAAAAAATGAAAATTTCAATGAACATTTTGCCACATTTTTTCAAATAGTTGTGATCGAAAATAATCCTTTGTCCAAGTCTTTAAGAGCTGTATCTCAAAGATCTGTGTAAAATGTCATGAAGATCGGTTGAGTAGTTCTCGAGAAAAATGCATTTAAAGACGGTGCACTCAGCCTAGCTAGCCTCGAGCGCACAAGATCTCAAGCCTGTACCTCCGAAAGTATTACTCGGATCAACTTGCATTTTAGGATAATATACTAGAGATTTTGCTGAATTTATTAAGACAATAAAAAAGTTCAATTTTTTGAAATCCGTAAACCCATGTAACTCCTTAAATGCTTAGGGGAATTAGAAATTATATCAATTTTTTTAAAGCAAATCCTAAGCGTTTTACAAAATTAAAATTTATCTCATGTTTACACCTTATTTTATAAGTAAATATATTCCACAGTTTTCAATCGTCATAAAACTCTTCAGCACTTGACTTTTAAGAGCAAATTAACTATTTCCTAAAGGTGTAAATTTAATAATGAAGACGAAATGTCAAAGTTTGTAGTCAACTTTTTGGTAGCTAATTCAATTAAATAACTTTTCTTTCCTAGTACTGATACTCTGTTATTATATAGGAAAGTTGCAGGCGGAAATTTTTCAATTGAGTTAAATTCTGACACTCGTTTCAGCGTGTTCCAAATGAGTACGTGCCGAGTGACAGATTATTCTTCAAAATTACTGCGCCTATCAACTTTTGTTTAAATTAAATTTTCCTGGAAATTCTATAGTGTCTCTTTTGGCCAAAAAGTTTCGTTACTTTCTCCTGCCATATGCCTCGAGGACATTTCAAATATTACGCAACATTTCATTGCAAATATCACCTCCAAGCTGCTAATGTTGGCTACACTTTGTTGAATGAAATTGTAATACCCACTACCCTGGGGACATTTTCGCACTTTTGTGTGCCGTTATATGCCTTTATGTGTGTATATGTGCTCTATTGTTGAATGAAAATATATAGAGGTATGAAAATATTTTTCTCATACAACCCTGTAGGGTAGGAAATGGATTAAATCTAGTTTTAAATAGAGTTAAAGTTTGAATATCTCTTAGATGATTTTTTCAAATATCCTTTAATGATGATAGCTCTGGAGTCCATGTTTCTTAGTATAGTCGTATAATTGTGAATTTATTTCTATCATTCAGGCTTAATTTGATGAACTTTTAATAAAATTTTACATCAATTAAGATACTAGATCCTAGTGTTCTTCCTAGAACCAAATTTTTAATAAAATACTAATATTGCTTAAGAAGCATAAAAGTGGAAATATCCTTAAGAACTTTGCCTTTTAATAACGCTAGTTCCGAAATCCACATTACCTATTATGGCTATTTAAGGCTCTATATCTGTCAATTAATTGTTTTAGTTGTGTCTACAATGGGTGGTCACAACCTCAAAAGATTTAAAAACTACACAAGAAACAAACTCAGGCTACTTGTCGATCAGGAAATACTTATAAAACATGGGTCTTCCTTCTTGTGCAAATTTTTAGTACTGCGGCATGGAGCTTGAAATTCCAGGACACCTGCTAAGTAACTGCACATCGAATGGTAAATGCCCTTGGATCCAAGTTTCCAAACTGGAAAAGTTTTCAAACAGATTTCACATCGCCTCAATAGCACCTAGCAGTTTATTGGAGTTTATCAATATGCTGGGGCTAAGTCAGTCGTTGTGACCTAGGAGAGGGCACAATAGGCCTTAAGTCGTGGTGCAACTCATTCATTTATCTAATTTACTCTAATCTGTTTACATTTTTTGAAATTAGTTTTAAAATGCCCGAACTTCAAAATTACATTTTCTCTGGATCCTTAACATCTGTTTACTAACAGTATGTATAAAAGTACACCTAATTGAAATTTCAAAAACGAAATAATAACATATGTATATCCCTAATGATCCATTTTCTAAACGCAGTTACGTGACAAAGGTTGGTTACAATTGAAAAGTCTCCGAAGATTACTGACTCTGAACTACTACTCGTCATGCCTACCAACTTTTTGTCTGTATTTAGACTTTCTTCAATTGAAAATGTGTAGTATATTAACATTGATTTTTGTCGTGAGCTTTTGAACACTTATTCGAGCTCGGATTGAGGTTAGATCTGTTTGTCGGGCCGTTTTCACAATGGAAATAACAATGGAACAACCACTTTGCTTGAAATGTTTCTGTTTCCAATGGGTTTATCACCACGGAAATGTGAGCACCACGAACATGAGGTATTTGATTGGCACAAAGAGAAGGTCGTATGAAGTCTTCGAAAATTTGCCTCATGCGAACCGTTCATCCAGTTGTTTTATTGAGAAATAGTTGTGTTGCATACAGAGAGACAGCTGAAAACCTAAACGTCTCTTATGGATCCGCTCAAAATATTTTAGTTAATGTCTTGAATAAGAAACGTATCAATGACAGACTCGTAGCAAAATAACTGAGTCTTTTGAAAAAAACGAAATTGAGTAGATGTTGCAAAATAGAGAGCTTTATTAAAGCCATCATTATAGATCACGAGGCATGAGTTTAGGAATATGCTTTGAAACTGTTCAACAATCTGGTGAATTGAACTCCAAAACGGAACTGAAATCCAAAAACCTCGTCAAAGTCGGTTCAAAATCCAGGTGATGATTATCGGTTTCTTTGATTGCCGTGGAGAGATTCACTAGGCATTGGTTTCATATGTGAAGAAATCTGTCGTAAACTACGATTTGTGGGAGCAAAATTCATGGATTTTTCATCGTCACAGCTAGCAATATTGTCACTGATTTTTTGGCCAAACAGGAGGCAACGCTAAGCCACGGTATTCGCCTGATTTAGATGAGTCCACTGAATCATTTAAAAGTCATTTACTGCAGGCACTGAAGACTATCGCAGCCGAAGCTTATCACAATTATATGGATAATTGGCAAAGCTTTAGTATGTCTGTATTGCCTCAAAAAGAGAGTTAACCTATTGTTTTTTTGTCAGTCCGAATCTTTAATCAGATATTATGTTGGAATTTGATGAATCTTACCTCTTTGTGATAACGATTCGTGAGAAAGTACTGAAGATAATGCTCTTGTTTTGGAAGAAGCTGTAAAATTTAAAAATTTGATACCGTATAACAATTTATAGATTTATTATAATTAGATAAGTACTTATGAAAATAACTATCACCAATTTCGGCATTCATCTTCATAACTTTTTCGCTCCGAGTACAAAAATGACAAAACTTCCAAATAAAAAAAGATTTTTGTGGTAAATGGCAGATAGCGGTTCTGCAAAGGTTATAGGCTATAATAGGGTTCGGGTTCATCGGAAATTTACGGAGGGGATTGATTTCGATTCCAGTTCTAGTTCACTTGGGAGATTCAAAATGTTTCAGCAATAATCTCGCAATAGTTTGATTTAGAAACTATGAAATAAGGAAATGTTAAGGGTACCTTTTTAAATTCGACCACTTGTTCCGGTATAATTTTTGGTCACACCTTCATGGCACTATTTCTTTAATCCAATTTACAAATAGAGTAAAACGAGCCTCCCTAAAGACAAGCAGCTCATCAGATCTTGTGAAATTTACCTCGGACTACAAAGAACTTACGACCAGCCGAGTATTTGTATTCGTCCGTAAACTCAAATAGCCAGTAGTGGACTTAGCAGTGCTTTTCCAGAACTAAGTGAGCCTTGAATAGTCTAGCCTAGTTTTCCTGCAGGGCACATAGTCACACTATACAATACCGGCGTGAATGTTGCAAACAAAACAAGAAACTTTTCACATCGAGAATACAATTTGTGCCAAAGGGAATTAGGCATTTTCACTGTCTACCACATGCACACACAAACTTTGCATTTCAAAAAACTGACGCACTCAACCAGCTGCCAATACAATTTTTTAGTTAAAGATTTCAAAGTAAAACAAAATTTCGTAATAGAAGCGTACGGGTTTTTTCCACCACAATACAAAAGTGAAGCGGCTCAAGTTCAGTGCAAAGAGTCTGCACTCATTACATCAAGCCAGTTGGCAGCGTACTCCAACTACTTTGCACCAATTGCCACTTCAGTGAGTGCCTTAACTGTTAACACTCAACTCGACCCGTTGCTCCAGCGGCAAATCCCAGTTGTTCATTTTCACTTCACTCAACAACGGCATTTCTTATTTTCATTTTATTGTTACTTTGCTGTTGTTGCTTTTGTTTTCTATTATTGTAAAGTTTTCTTCAAATTCAAATGAGTTGTAAATTATTTGCCAGCCAACAATAGAGTTCCTTACTTACAACTCTCTGGTGCTTTACTCATTGACTCCTTTTGTGCAACTATTGTCTGCGTGCTGTTGTTGTTGCGTGGCGTGTATTTGTTAGTTTGTGGTCGTCAGTGTGGTAATTATTGTTGCTGACTTGTTGGTGATTTGTTTTGTTATTACTATTTGTGTTGCTGTCTGGAGATGTATTGTGTTGTCATCAACAAATTGCTATTTTGTTGTGGCGTAAGTGGCATTTGCTGAAGCAAGTTCAGTTAGTGCGCGAAGGATAATACGAGAAGATGGCTTTCGTCTATTCGCTAGTAAGTGGATTATCTGCAGCAGTATGGAATTTAATTGAACTAATATGAGCTTCAAAATGTATATAACTTTATGGGTAGATTTCCTGAGTTAAAACACATTTTTTAGTCTTGAAATCCGTCTATCAATTTTTTGTATACCGAAAACAAGAAAAGTCTTCGGCTGCTTTGAAGCTATAATACCCTTCACAATTGCAAAAGATTCGCTCAGTTTTCTTCGGAGATGGCAACATCCCTTTAGGTAATAATCCGTGTCAAAGTTCTTGAAGAAAATGAAAAAGTTTTCTATACAAGCATTTGATTCTGATCATTTAGTTGGTTTGGGAGCTATTTCCTATAGTGCTCCCATATTGGCGGTATCGGGTATCGGCAAATGAGGAGCTTCTTAAAGAAAGAAACATGTATAAAATTTCAGATCGATACTTCAAAAGCTTAGGGACTAGTTCGCGTGTATACAGACAGAGGTGCGGACATGATTAAATATATAGTATTTATGTATATATATAGTTATTTAGGATCATCTAATACATTTTCTGTAAATTCTGATAAATTATTTCATCTAAATAAGAAAAGTGTAAGGGTATACCCACATGTACGACACGATGTTAAACAAGTAAGAAAATGCTTGGATATAACCGAAAATTTTATACTCCTGCAACTTGCAAGGATTAAAGCTAGGGAAGTACCTGCAGCTACATAAGGCTTGTTAGTTACATAGGGGCTAGGTCAAGTTTTGCCCAATTTCACTTATTTTATTCTCAATGATACACTGTTATAAATAAAACATGCTCCTTCATTTTCATTGAAATAACTCACACATTTTCCGATAAACCCGGATCACCCGGATCATCCGGAATATTGTTAATTTTTTTTTTTTATATTTATAAATGGTCGACCACTTTTTGCCATTTTTCCCTTAGAAACATTATTCCATCAGTGTAAAACTTTTCTAGTTTCTCGGTGAAAAACTGCGATAAGTAATTTTCACAGGCTTCTTTTGAAGCCAACTCTACTCTATTAAGGGAGTTTTGCATTGACCGAAACAAAGGGTAGTCCGATGGTGCTATATAGCGAATGCATCAAAACTTCCGAGCCAAGCTCTCCCGGTTTTTGTCATCAAAGATTTGTTTGATCTAGCGTTGTCCTGAAGGAAAACTAAGTCCTTTCCGTTGATCAGTTCTGGCCTTTTTTTCGTTTGCTTACTTCAGTCTCATCAGTTATTAACAGTAAAATGTAGAGTCAATCGTTCAACCAGGCTGGCATCTCAAACACCACCAAACACTCAGCATAACCTTTCGAGGCATCGATCCCGGCTTTTCTACCATTTGTTAATCTTCACCACGCTTGGACCATGCTTTTTTCACACATTATAGTCGTACTTGATCCACCTTTCGCCACCTGTTACCATTCGCTTCAGAAATGGTTCGATTTCATTTCGTTTCAGCAAAGAATCGCAGATGTTAATTCGGTCAATTAAATTTTTCACAGAAAATTCATGTGCTAACTAAACAACAAGCTTCATTTTGTAGCCAGCCTTTTTTAAATAGTTCAAAACCGCTTGATGATGAGTGTTAATGTATGAGGTGCATCTTTCACATCGAAATTTGCAGAACGGAAGCGAGTGAACTATTGTTGTGTCTCACGAACTGATACAGGATCGTCTTCATAAACTTCACAAATTTCATTGGTGGCTTGTGTGGCATTTTTCGCTTTTTTATACAAAAATTTAAAAATATATCGACTTTCTTCATTATTTTCACTCATTTTTGAACAGCTGTAACCATGAAGTTAAAAATCTCACCTTTTCAACATTATATGATATGACACAATGTGTTTGGTAGCACTGGAACTATACGACATCTATTGACAAAGTACGAAAGGCTACCCAATTATCTCCCTACCTATATTTTCGGCCAAAATCAAGTGCATATACTGGCGTTCACATACTTGTATTCCGTACCTAGGGGCTTGAATAGTGTGGTTAGATTTAGACTATTTCAGGTCATAAGATGGTACATACATCTCAAATGCAGTATTCATACAAAGTTTTATCCTGATATGATTAATTCATTCTTGGTTAGTGTGCTGGGAAAGGGAAAGTTTGAAATGGAATTAAATATTTTGTTATATAGGAAGTAGGTGTGGCTGCACACCGATTTTGCCCATTTTCCCACTGTAATATAGGATTGTCATAGGACTAGTGCAGTGTTTCGGCTGGAATTTCGGCTATAATGCACTGAGTATTGTCTTGTAGCTCCTCGAGTAATGACAAAAGGTAATACAATCAGTCCAGATCTGTACCTTACTGCAATATACCTAAGATCACAAATACAGTGATTTACAATCATCTGGTTGATTTTTTCTTCATATACCGAATATATTTATATTAACACAAAAAGAACTTTATGGATCGAATTTGCACCTTACTTGATTTCAATAAACCGACTGTTCGTATGCAAACAGTATTTCCGAAACCGTTCTAAGAAATAAATTTCGCGCTGAAAATTTCGTTACATGATTTTTCAACATTTTCTCTTTTGTCAAGTGAGTTAGAAACACAGACTTTTCCAAACGTTCGGGGGAGTCACAGATATGAATTATCGTATGTACGAGTAACAGCAAATGTTTTTTAGTAAAAATGTACACCCTTACATACATATGTATGTGTGCATATATGTCATGCTTGCCTTGGGGGCATTGCAAAAGTGTCAGTGGCATACATGCAGCCAAACGCCTTTGTTGACACATTTCCGCTACCACAAATACATGCACTCATACGCCTACATATAAACATATACCCACACATATTTATTCACATTTAAAGGCGGCGAATAAAAAATGTGCGTAGCGTCAAAAGGCAAACAGATAGGCATAGAGATAAGTAAATATCAATAAGTCATGTGTGGAGGAGGAAGCGTGAATAGAACTTTTTGAAACGTCTGAGCGGATATAGAAAAGCCATTTTTCTTCATTTTATTTGTGAAGCGTGATTTTGTGTTATTGTTCCTTTTCCAAGTTTTTATTTTTTGTTTTGGTTTAGGCTTCCTTGCCCAACTCATTGAGGGAGCATAAATAAATGGGAACGGCCTGAATGTGGGTTGTTTGCCACAATTCTCGGTTGCCTGTAAAAATGAACATGTATTAAGGGGGAATATTTGTGTATTTTTGGAAGCTACTTAGTAGAAAGTAGGGCAATATTTGCAAGAGAGCTACAAATACATTTGGGGATTCTATTGATTATGATAAATTGTTTCTTCTTTAAGTTTATTGAATATTTTAGAATTTATTGAAGAATTATAAGAGTTTTTATGTTATAAACTTTTAAGTAATTTGGAATTAGCTTTATAAGCCTCTTAAAGGAGCAGACTTTTAGATATCTTAAGGTCGTATCGAAGACAGCTCCGATTAAGCCAAAAAGTCAACTGTAATGACTACTACTATTAAACGCCATTTATAACCGAGGAGTTTATCATACAAAATATTTATGAGTCATCAACCAAAAGCCGTTCAATTTATATACTTATCATACGCAGACGACTCTAATGTGCTAGCAGTGACCAAACATCTAGACGACGACATCTGGAGCAAATGCAATTAATGCGTAAACGGTCTGCGCCAATGTGTTTGAACTGGCTGAACAAAATACAACAATATTGCTTAAAAGTACTAGAAGAGTGGGGGAAAGTATATCATTCCCTCTAGAGGAGTGTGAGGTTCATTCACAGCCACAACTAAAGTATATCTAATAGACTGAAGGCTCAAATTTAAGGATCACCAAAAATACACTGGAGGTAAAACGGATATTTATTAATAAATAAATCATATACGTCTTATCAAAAATGATACCAAATATAGGCAGCGTGCGTTCCAGCCGGCGATTTTTACTCGCAAAGGTAATAAGATCAGTTGCATTATATGCGGCTCCAATATGAATAGAGGTGCTAGGCATTAAAGCATATGCCAGACAAATAGGCGCAGGGCAGAGGCTGTCGGCACTAAGAGTTATCAGTACTTTCCTAACAATATCAAGCAATGCTGCTGAAGTAATAGCTGGTATAATGTCCGTTGACAAGCAGGGTGACGAATACGTTCAGTTATACAAGTTATCAGAGCCGTCTATTGGAACTAAAAGAGAAAAGAGAGACAAAAGTTTAACAAAATGGTAGCAGCGGTCGCAAACCTCACTCAAAGGTGGTGGAACCACAGACTTATACCGGACATCCATTCGATGATAGACAGTCGTCATGGCGGATTGTCCGATGTGTTTGAAGTGCTTTGAAGACTCTGATAATCTATTATTTTATTGCCCTCGCCTTTAAATACAAGGGAAGAACTCGATGGTAGTTTTAGCTTCGAAAATTTGACAACACTCATTTTCAGTCCCCTGAAAACGTGTCATGGGGGAGATTTATGTGTCTTACCACTTCAGGTGGCGCCTTCTGTTATGACATCAATTTCAGACTGAAAAACTGACTTTAGACTTTAGCATTGAAACTTTCGATCACAGATCTATTGGTCCGATCTACTGGGTAATGATAAATCTGTTTTGTTGAATTTCTCGCGGATCTAAATTTCTAGTCACATTGCCGAGTCCAGTAAAAAGATGAAATATGATACCATGATGCTACCAAAAGTAGTGTGTTGTCTTCAAACACTGTAATGTTCTGTGTCGACATATTTGCTAAGAAATAGGAATTGTATTGTTGCTTGGTTAATATGCAGGTCATTGGTTTGGCGTTGTGGTTTGCATAAATTGTTTTTAGATTTTGACAGAGCTTAGTCTAGTAACCAGTCTTTCAAATGTACTGAGTTCCTGGATTAAGACAATGTCAAAGTTACCCTTTACCAGTCTGTCGACCAAGATCGCGATGACACGTAGCTTCAGTGACAGTTGATTTTCGTGATTAGCAGAGTCTGTCTTCCTGAAAAACAGTCAGTCGTGATCCAGCTGTCATGTTCATTTTGGCCTCCCTGCTCTTTTTTGGGGGAAGTCTCACATCACCACGTTATGCTGAGGGTGGATGGATCTTTCAGAGGGTTTAATTGGCTTCTTCCTCTTAATTCCCGATATGATTACTAGAAGCCAATCGGGGTACCTCAGCCTCCTCCTTTACGATAAGAAGTTATAACATATCTTAGTAGCACTGTAAGAGCGGTTATTATTTACATCAAGTTACGTCGTGATAAGACTTCGACGACTGCAGCCCTTGGGGACTGTAAAGCAAATGACGATGCTGGAAGGTGTAATCTCTACACAATAACATCAGACCGTGACTAAGTCGTATGTGGTCTTTCAGATTAGAGCTAGAAGATAGGGCCTGGCGTATGCTTGACCAAGTTATTGGTGTTTTAACTGGATATTTTAAATTAACGTTGATGGACGACTCGCATAAGGTTATTTTTCGATGACTTCATAGAGGAGTTACATGGATTTGACGGCCTCAAAAAAAAAAAAAAAAAAACAATTTTTATTATCTTATTTAATCCTATAAGATCTCTTAAGTATTGTCTAAAACCCTCTAGTCGATCCGAGTTATAGTTTCAGATATATAGCTTTGAAAGGTTGCGCGCTCGAGTTAAGCTATATAGTCACTTAAAACTTTAAAGACATTTTTATCGAATCTGGGTTTTCAAAGTCGGTTCTACAGATGTTTCGCGACCTATTCAACCAATATTAGCTACATTTTATATAGCTGTTCGTGATATTATTTAAAACAGTTTACAAAAAAACAAAAAAAACGTTGAGAAATTTTCACCAAAATTTGCATGTTTTTGTAAAAACGTCTTCTCAAGTACTATTTTCACTATTTTTGTTTTTCCTACTTCTAATAAAAAGTTTATGATATTAGATAAGGCAGGTTACATTGGATGATACTGAAAGAATGTCTGTTGTCAGTGTGGAGGCAACTTCTTAGTTAAACAATGTCTCTAGCAACATTATGCCACACTTGAAACTTGACGTTGAATATGCATATTAATCGAATTACCTTACAAATACTTGTATATGCGCATTCACGCTGCCCAACTTACTGAGCGATAGAATACATGCTTGCTTAATATACATAAGTATGTGTGTGTATGCATGCGACAGGGAAGATGTATGCATTTTGCACATTGCACCATCGAAATCACTTAGAATTGCAAATTCATCATTTTGTGGCGAGTGTGGCTACCGAAGTGCGGCGCCAACCGATATACTCGGATTTTGTTGCATATTAAACTAACGTTTATTGTCACTTTTGTTTGTGGCTGCATGCAAATATTGTCGCAGCTAATCAGAAAACAAAATGGAATTGTGCAACTTGCTGTCAAAATGTCCTGTTATGTGGCGAAGTGTGCAACTACGACACTTTGCACTGGACTTTTGACATTTGCCAGCAGTGACACGACTCGACACCTACCACCAGACTCTACGAACAGTGCAGACTATGGACAGCGCAGACATTGGTTGACTCTGCTGAAGATTAGAAGCGCACTCAAATAAGTTAGTTGGTGGCAAGTTGCGGTTGAGTTGAATGAGCATAAGAATTTAATTCCTTTGTGACTGCCACAAATTTGCATGAGTTTTTGTTGCATGCAAAATTTGAAATGACATTAAAGCTTATGCTTGGAAACTTTAAAAGCTTTAATAATTTCTTTGCATTAAATGAGTTCAAATTTTCCGGGAAGTTGATAAAAATCAGCACCACCCACACTGAAATTTATGCTGTGCACGCATGCATGAAATTCTACGCAGCTGCTGTCATAACTCGCCCTCTAATTAACTGTTAATCCAACATAATTAGCGTATTTTTAAATTAATTTAATTAGCACAGTGAAAAACTCCACCCACACACCTCTCTCTTCAGCTACCTACACCAACGCACAATCGCGTAATCCCTCAATTCGCTTTAACACACCCATTGCCCACATTCCCGTAATTAATTTTGCGTTTGTCGAGCTATCACGTCATTGCGGCAACTCAATGTTACGTATACGCCAGCGTGGAAAAAATCTATTTTCGTTTTTTATTTTTATAACAGAAGCCACACGGATTATGACGTGGAGGCATGACTTTGCAGACTTTTTTTTTTGTTATTTTTTATTTGTGTAATGTTTGCGTGGCATTTATAGCGCAATAAATGCGTTTTGCTGTGCTATGTTTACGTGTTTTGTTTGAAATAGCCGAAACACTTCTATTCCGAATACAATTATAGTTAATTAATTTCGAATAAGTGTATAACTAAAATTTTTATAAAAGTTTTAACTTTGCACATATTAGAGTGGAATCATAGCTAAAGAGAAATATAATTGCTGATTTAACATTTGAACCGCTTTACTTAAGATCGGAAAGAAATTATTGAAAATTTCCATATAATTATTTCATATTTTTCAATGCACTTCTCTCATTTTTGAAATAATATTTTCTTTAATAGTTTTTAGGCTTCAGAGTAGACCATTTATCTATCATGTATTGGGTAGTCGAAAAAGTATTTTCGTATTTCTAATCAAACTTCAACTTATTTTTTATATTTATACTAATAAATAACTTTTTTACCATTTTTCCGCTAGAGACATTATTCCATCAGTGCAAAACCTTTATCAGTGTAAATCGAAATTTCCAGAATGGAAGCGAGCGAAATATTGTCGTGCTACAAGAACTGATACAGCATCGTCATCGAAAACTTTGCGAATTTTATTGATGGCTTGCGTGGAATTCTTGCCTTTTTTATACAAAAATTTCAAAATATTGCGAATTTCTTCATTACTTTCTCTCATTTTTGAACAGCTGGAACCTTTTTTCGACTTCCCTGAATTTAACTTTTTTGGTTAGAATCCCAGCTTTCCAACACTATATGGTATAAAACAGTGTGATTGGTAGTACTGGAGAAATACGACTGCAACGACACTTATTGAAAAAATACGAAAAGACTTTTTCGACGAATATTATTATACAATTTTTAGTAAAAACATATCCATTATTTTCCCATTGGACTTTTTCTTTTTTTGTTTGCGAGAGAGAGTGTGGAAAATGCTTTCCCTATCATTAGTGCTGTCATCACAGAAACGGTGTGTTTTGAAGTATTCGTGATCGGGTAACAGCTGAGTTGACTAAAAGTTGGCTTCTCCGAATTTACGGCTTGTTTATAAGTTTAGGACTTTTGTTTGTATTGGTCTGGCCGCCCATCTGCCCCGAATCTCAGTCTTCCATCTTCGTTCCCATGTAGTTTTTGTATCTTTCTTTATTTGTTCTATTACGCTCTTGTTATTTTCAGATGTTTTCTTTACCTTCCACAGTTTTTTCCTTTCGTAAGGCAGGAGGTCAATTACCGCTGATAACTAATATTGCATCACCTGACACTGTTCGGTAAGCTGATGCAACTCTGAGGGCAGCAGTGTGATGGACTCAGGCCACTACCTTACGCTGGTTTTTCTTTTTAAGCACATCTGCCCATCTGCCTGCTCCGCTAGGGCTAGGACGCTCATTGTCGTCGACATTAAGAACTTTCTGTTTCTTTGACTGGGGCCCCCTATGTTGACCCATTAATTTGGAATGTGATTTTCGGCGTTTAGGTAGTTTACTGTTTTTTGTGTCCTAAGGACATCCCTAGCTTACTTATCTCAAGGAGTATGTGCTTATTTGTTAGCAGTAATAGCTCTGTTTTTTTCCGTAACGAGCTGGATGTTGTGTGCTTGCGTCCGTATCATGACCTGATTTAGCTTTCTTCACGCTTCTTCTGTATCTTGTGCTGCAATGTCAACTCCGTAGCCAATTAAGTACGGTTCATCTGGCATTTTGAGACTTAGTCCAGCTGATGTTCCACAAGTCTGGGCCTAGAATGCCTCATTGTGCTGCTCCTGAATTGACCGCTATCTTCCGTGATCCCTTTCCAGTTTGGTACAGCAGTTTTCTGTTAAGTCACCAGCAACATTGTTATTTTGTATTTATCCCATCGAGGCTGTGTGGCTTATAGACACTCAATGACGCATTTCATAGCTCATAGAATTGAGATCTAAAGCCATGTTGCCTAGAGGAGAGTCCTCCAGCTTCGTTGATAACCACTTTGAGTTTGAATTTAAGTAGTCTTTCATAGAGTCCCCGCCCTGACCATTCGTCATATTACGGTGGTTATGAAAACTACTAAAAGCCCAATAAATCAGTAAATAAATGCATCATAGGCAATAAATTTTGGGGAAAGAAGAAAAGTGTTTAATTACAGCCCATGTTAAAAATGTATGAAGGGAGTCTCATTGCTGAGTTTTAGGTAAAGTCTCATATCTCAGGACCTGCTCGACCAATTTCAACCGGTGCACAACATTAGCCTATCATTATGTTATACTTCGAAAATTTGCGAAATTAAACTACAACCATGCTTACTTCTCATTTAACACAACTTTGAATATAAATTGATTTTTCACTTCCATTAACGAAGATGTGAACACCAAACCCTAGAGCTAATTTCATACCGAAAACATCGGTCATTGTGTAAGATATATTGTTGAAAGAGAATTCTTTCTGATATTTTTTCTTAGGCCCTGATTTCAGATAAGCCTTTCCATGCTAACATTGAATATTTGTTTATTTTTTACCTACCTTACTTGAAAATTTTAAATTCTAAGCAATCATTATGCTAATAATATCAGACAGCTGGAATCATTTGACGGTTTTCTTTGGTGCGGTACACTATTGAAAAGGCAGTATCGATTAAATAACTGGTAAGTCCCAAATAGAATGGCACAACCCATAGTAATAATCATTTAATAGTATAACTTAAAGTTATAATGTTTGTTATTTATAACATAAGAGAGAAATAGTATAATATTATATAAAATATTAAATAATTGTGGCAACTATGCATTCATATTGCTCGAAGCTTTTCTTTTTTTTTTTGGATATTTTTAATTGAATTCAGTTGGCATCTCTTAAAGTAATATTTTTTTTATAATATTCTCTTCTCCCCTGCTAATGTGTATTACCCGCCTAATCATCTAATTTTTCAACCATATTTTCCTTTTAAAACGCTCCAGTATCCCCTTAAGAATATCATTTTTATTATGTACTTATCATAATCATTTCTCAATTTTATGCTGAAAGCAAATTCACTTAATCGTACCTTAAGTGAAAATCATTATAAATATCTGTGTGGGTAGATATACCTTAAGGAGTACTTACCAAAGTATACAATACATTTCTAAGTGCGTTACTGAAGCTACTTGTTGCAGGATGGAACTGAAAACTCGCTGCTGCTGTAGGAGAGCGGGAGCGAGAATATAATTGAAAATCATATTAAATTTTATTTTCCACAGTTATGTATATGTTTGGAAGGTGGTGGTGTACATAATGTGCTCGTTTTGTAATTTTGTTTTGAAGCAAGCTCCAAAGATGGTGAGTGGATAAATATTTGAAAGAGAAGTTGAAAGAGTATCAGGAATAATTACATATGTATGTGATTAATAAAGACATGAATAGCTAAGAGTAAATTATAAATACATAAGCTTAGCAAGCGTTGGCCAGGAGCCAGCCCATTTGGGGTTGCAAAATCTTTCTGGACCAATGTGGAACGTAAGTGGCCAGTACAAAGTTCACCTCACCGTAATGATAAGAGTTCAAACTGAACATTGTCCTATTAGTATTCATGCGGTGAGGCAAAAAGTTTTGGAGAAGATAAGTGTCAAACTTGCATTGAGGAAGGAGAGATGGAAACATCTAGAACCTTTCCCCTGCTTTTGTTAGACTAAGGTTGAAACATCTCGGTTGTCATACCTTTTACGAACCAGACGAATTGGCTGAAATTTATATTAGTTGACTCAACAGATTCATGGCAAGATCAAGGCGCTTTGTCGATATACAACTGTGTTTTTGATCCAAATTTATAAGTTCTGGGTATCACAACGAACTGTTGTTTGTCCAAGAGATTTTATTTTTTCGGTTCAAGAATATTTGCCTCTTTATCTAACATAAGCAAAAATTGCAGCAGATTTAGCGACTACTTAATGGAGAAAGCTTTCTAAGCGTGGAGTTTAAAATAACAAATCAGAGTTGTATTTGTCTACTTTTCTTCTTTTCGGTGCGAAAATGAGCTTCGAACAAAGAGCCAACATTAAATTTTGTTTTAAAATTGGTAAAACTTTTAACAAAACTTTTCAATTGATGAAACAAATTTATGGCGATGATTGCCTATTCCGTAGCAGAGTGCACAAATGATTTCGACGTTTTCAAAGTGGTTGTGTGGACATAAATGACGATCAACATGTGGGCCAAAATCCGTGATCATCGGAAATTCCATCGAAACTGTGCGTGAATTCATCAAAAATTAGCCGAAATCATCATTAAAATTCGTGGAAATGGAATTGAACATCTCCAAAACATCGATTTATCGCATTTTGACCGAACATTTGGGCTTACAAAAGGTGTGTGAAAGCTGTATTGGAGCAGAAGGAGACTATTTTTAATAAAATAAATTGATTTTGCAAAAAATTTTGTTCTGATGTTTTTTTTAAGTCCTGTTTATTTTGGGACGCACTTCGTATTTCATTTTCTGAAGGAAACTTAATTTATATACTATCGAACTTTTTTATCAGTTGATATTTGATAGGTATATGAATCAAAGCTGCTCATAAACTATTCTTGTTTATGGCATAACGGGACAGGAGTCTGTATTTCAGAGAAGAAACTGCAAATAGTCTAAGATACCACCTCAGGTATATAGACCTGAAACTCGATACCTTTATACAAAACCGATTATACCTTTCTTTGAGGGAAACAGCTTTTACTTAAAACATGTTCTTTCATAACCTCAAATAACAAACCCTTGATGCATAAAAGTTCCTACACAAAAAATGAATGCTTCAATTATGCTATGAGCACAATAAATGTGCGCAGTATACTACCGACTTTGCGACAAAATTGTTTTCGCTGCGTTATCTTTATTGTCAACAGATTCCAAAAAGCATTTCTACCATAGTTGTTAATTTATGTTCAAGTTTTCGAGGTCACTGATAAACATTATATACATACATTATTCAAGTAAAAAATTGGTAGAATAATTACATATTTCAAGAAGTTTATGTTATCTATTATATGGGGCTTTCGAGGCTTATATATAAGGTCAACTGATTATTTATTATATTTACGTGAGATTTTGTTAAGTAGTGTCTTAGTTTTATTATGTATACTGAGGTTCCGATTGTAGACGGATTTAGTTGAAGGTTAATACTATTTTGTATATAATAATCGACCACAGTGTCTTCCAGGTGAATATCAATTAAAGCAATTAAAAAGCCTTCTTGTTTTGACAAATAGTGTGCACACAAGAATAAGTTAGTTATTACAGTTTGCCAACGAATTTGACATCTCTAAAGTCTCTCAAAGTTTCTTTAAAGATAGTGAATTGATTTCTTAGTGGATCTAACATCCATTTCACGATAAATTATGCAAATGGGTTCTAGGATACTCGTATAGTGACATTCCCGGTTTCTATGAAGCATTTGAACTAGCAAGATCAGACATCACATTACAATAAGAATCCGGTGATGAGGCAATTTATATGCCTCTAGCTACTTGTTGATATGCAATCAACAAATATGTTATAAATATAGCTGTGTCTAGATGGGGTCAATCAGCAACTTGATCAACAAGTAGGCAAAGGTAGCATGAATGGAACATATTTTATTGTTTTTTTTATTCATCAAGGGTGATACACTGATTATACCAACCCTCCACTTTTCAATACGATTTTTGAAGTACGATTAATGCCTTGCTTCTAAATAGTCCCCAGTTCACCTCTTCATACGACGAAAATTTATTCCCAGCGAGCATTCAGGACAAGAAATAGTTGCTGGGGCAAGATCTGGAGACGGTGGACACGGAAGCAATTCAAAACCCAATTCAAGGATTTTTGCCATTGTTTTCATTGACTTCTGTATACATATTGTCTTGGTGTAACAAGATTTTCCTTTTCTTTAAACACGGCCGTTTTTCATCGAATTTGTTCTTAAACAGTCCAATAACACTATGTAATAGTTGCTGTAGATGGTCCTTCCTTTTGCAAGGTATTCACTAATAATTACTCCATGCGCATCCCAAAATACATATGCCATAAACTTTTCAGCTGTTTGCTGCGTTTTTTCCATGCTTTGGAACGGGTTCATCGGACGCAATTCACTCGAATGGCTGTTGATTGGACTTCGGAGTGAAATTATGGAGCTATGTTTCATACATTGTCATATATCGACGCAAAAATGTGGGTTTACTACGCTTGAACATCTCCAAACAGTGCTCCGAATCATTAAGTCATTGTTTTTGGTCCAACGTGAGCTCGCGCGGCACCCAGAGTGCCTGATATATCGAAGAACTTCATTTTGCGATCATCAAATATTATTTTCTGGATCTGTCAAATATACAAGTATACACGAGGCTTGGGAAGGTTAGAGCTAACTAAAAACAAGAAAAAACGTTAACTTCGGTTGCACCGAAGCTAAATACTCTTCACAGCATTTCTGTTAGTAACTATGTGTTCAGTTTGTATGGAAGCTACATATATGCTATAGTAATCCGTTCTGAACAATTTTTTTGGAGATGACATTGGTGCTTTAGAAAATAATATATACCAAATTTCGTGAATATATCTTGTCATATGTGAAAGTTTTCCATACAAGCATTTGATTCCGATCGTTCAGTTTGTATGGCAGCTTTACGTTATAGTTAACCGATCTGAACAATTTTCTCGGAGATTACATTGTTGCCCTAGAAAATAATATTCACCAAATTTGGTGAAGATACATTGTCAAATGTGAAAGTTTTCCATATAAGAACTTGATTCCGATCGTTCAGTTTATATGGCAGCTATATGTTATAGTGGTCCGATATTGGCCGTTCCGACAAATAAGCAGCTTCTTGAAGAAAAAATGACGTTTGCAAAATTTCAAAAGGATATCTTAAAAACTGAGGGACTAGTTCGTATATATACAGACAGACGGACAGACGGACGGACAGACAGACGGACATGGCTAAATCGACTCAGCTCAACATACTGATCATTTAAATATATACTTTATAGGGTCTCCGACGCTTCCTTCTGGGTGTTACAAACTTCGTGACAAACTTAATATACCCTGTTCAGGGTATAATCATATGGATTTGATTCTGGTAACGTCCTCTATGTGTCAGGCTGTGGACTTTTCAATTAACTTATTAAAATTTAATAAAAAATTATGTAAAAACTCCAGTAATAGGCTACTGACTAATTTGCAAATAGACCAACAGACGCTGGTTTCACAAGGGCCTCCCAAAGGCATAGGTGTGTTGTCAGAACGCCAACTTACCTATCTACTTATCAATTAATTAGGACTTCTGAAATGTGAGTTAAGGTTAGGCATAGAAATATTTGAATAATCCTTAAAAAAAAAAATCCACAAAATTTTCAAAGAGTTTATCATCTAATAATCTTTGCAGTTTATTTTTAGAATTTAGTTTGTATAGAATTACTATTCCGATGAACCAAAATATCTTTGCAAGTCATGAATTTTACCTTAATTTTAAAAGTTATTAATGAGCATTCAAAGCCTCTTTCTTATCTGTTTTTATTAAGAGTACCACAACTTTTGAATCGTTTATGATAAAATGTTTTTGATGGCACTTTGTAGATCATAAAATTCCCTAACAAGTCTACCTCAGTGGCATATTTTTATTTCAAACATTGGTATATTTAAAGGCTTTGAAAAGTGAACAATTTCAAATACTTAGTTATAAGTAAGTTTTTATCTCAATATAATATATAAAAGTATAAAAATATAAATTAACCACAGAAAAATGAGCAGTGTTAATATAGAAATATGCATACTCTCGTTGAATATCGAATAAGAAATGCATATTAAATATTTCTGGTGATAAGTAGTCTTTCTAAGAATGAATTAGTAAATTATTTCTTATCAAAGCGCTAATATATGTATAAAAATTATTCATGACTAAGGAGTATTACATTTTGTGGTTAAGCTCACTAAATTCTGCTCTTATTTCTTTGAAGAGAAAACATTTATACGAGTAATTAAAAAAACAACAGATGTAGAATGAACCAACTACAATCTCTACCAAGGGAATTTTTTTACCGTACGTGGGTATATTGTATGGACGAAATCTTGGATTATTCATTTTTCAATTTTGTAACATAAACTCACGAATATAAAAATTGCCTTTGAATTCTGTGTATACTTAAAGATCTATCTTAGATATCGATTCAAAGAAACAATTGACATAAATCGAGTAATTATACTTTTATGATAGAGAATAGAGATAGATTAGAAGAAAGCTGTACAACTTTGATGACATATCTACATACATACCATTTTCTAGTGAAGTCGAAATCGGTTTATAGTTAAGACAGTTTTACTAAATTGGTTCTAAAACATCGATGACGTCAATAAAAAAAATGTGTATAAGTCAATTATGCTAAGTATTGCTATTTTCTTATAATGCTGTTCTTTTTTATATCAAAGATAATTATGCAATAGATACTTTCGAGCGGTTTGACTCAGCCATCAGTGAGATAAGATTTTCATATGAGTTTGCATTTCGGGAATTTGTTTCTGAAATCCACTTTCAATTTAAAGTTGTAGAAATTACTCTTAACTCAATGGGGAATAGACCACCTCAGCTGATTGTTGATTAAGTGGTATATTTAAAGTTAATTCTACTTTGGAAAGTTTCGTGAAATCAAAATATCCGATAGTTTGTTAACAGATAATGCGAATCTTAGCATAGTGGTTGTTTCGGAAGCCTCTACTTGCAGAATTTCAGGCTACTCTTTCGATTTTCATGCAGACAGCGCTATCATTAGGAAAGTGGTTCATCTACTGTCTTGAGACACCTTATATTATTTTGCGAATGTAAGTACTTACACCGATTACATTGCACTCATTATCGCTGAGCTTTCTGATATTTCCCTGAAAAATAATTGTGGCTTGTTTTATTCCACTTCCAATGTTCAAGAACTATGATCAATCAAGAAAGTTATCAACGCGAATGATCTGAATTTCATTATTATTAAACTGAGAGCGAAGAGTTTAGTTTGTACTTTTGCGGTCTACTTCTAGTAATAAACTACTTAACCGGTCCTCACTTAAACTAAGTGGATTATAAAGCAAAATCTTTCTTTGTTAAAAGATTCGTTGACTGGTTGTAGACTTAGACACAGGTGAATGTGTGAAAGTAATTTTACCTTATCACTTCTGTATAAGTTATTTGGGAAAGATAGTGTAGTCGAAGTGTTCAGATCTCTATCTCCTCTATCTTAATATCCATTCTATCTAACGTCAAAGCATGTTGGTTATCAAGGGAATTAATCTAACGAAACTGGTGGCCTTAGGTGCTTGGTGTCGGGTTAAATACATTTCCAAATGTAATTCATTTATAAAATTGTTTCATCACAAAGTACAAAAAATGTTGGGCTAGTAACAACGCCCTCTCTTATCGAACGACAAAACTTTTGAACAACCTGGTAATTGTATCAGATGGACCTTTCTAATCTCTTCTTCTTTACTAGCGTAGAAACCGCTTAAGCGGTTATAACCGTATCTAATCTCTTGGATACTTTAAATATAGACAAATGACCTCAGATAACTTAGCTATGAAGATCAATCTTTAAACCAGTGAAATAAAATCCAACGAATAATTTGGTGATATTACAATATTACACTTTTAATTAACCTAAAGAAGAAGCTATGAGCGAATAGGCTCGATGCAGTAGAATGGTGGACAGGCGTACGAAAATCCACCTACCTGAAGCCAATGGGAACAGTTCAGAAGCTCGCTACGCTGTGCATAAGGGGAGCTTTAAGGAAATCTCCAACAGCGGCTCTTGAACTGGTACTAAACCTGCCTTTAATAGACCTCTTCGCCGGCCGGACGACTACTGGAGGAATTTACATATAGAACCGTCGGGCATAGCTCGGTGAGTAATGGCGCAAACACCTACTACGTGATCCCACTTTTTAACTGAGAGAGAAGGTTAAAAGTAAACATACCACCTTTTAAGTTTCCGAACCATTGCAGTATATTTCAAGCTTGCTGTTTTGCTATTGTAAAAGCCGCAGAACTGGCCTCTAATGCACTTGCAGTCAATTCCAGAGTCAATATCTACGTAGGCAGCCAAGAAGCAATCAAGGCAGTAAACTAGTATCGCATACCAGCCAAAAGTGTCTGGGGAAACAGGGCAGTAGTGGAAAGTAAGCAACTTCACTTCCACTGGGTTCCAAGCCACAAAGGCAACGAGTGCAATGAAACAGTGGACGAGATTGCCAAAATGATGTACGGCTAATACTCGAAAATGTGATCTACATTGGGAAACCAATATATTGTCTATACGATGATCTGGACAGAGGCATGTTAAAGAAAATCAAATCTCGATGGAACGAGTTACCTGCATGCATAACTGCAAAAGTCATGTGCAAAACGGTATGTCGGAAGTACACAAAATTTATTTTGGCCCCCGATAGAAGAGACGAGAAGAACATCATCGGAGTACTAACTGGCGACGCACGCCCGCAGAATGGGACTGACAGATCGAGAAGACTGCGGAAAATGTCTAGAGCAAGGCACCAGGTAAACGATTAAGTATCTCTTGTGTACTTGTCCCGCATTGGCAAGGCTACGTTCTAAGCATCTGAAGTCCCCGCGGTATGATACATTGGAGGAGATATCTATTGTGCGGTCACAGAGTCTGTTAAAATTCGCGTCAAGCACAGGCATCTGAAAGGATGACTACTCCTCATGGATCTATGCGTGGCTTACCAGATTAACCTAAATTCGGATATTTTTTACCCTCGCAAATTTCAAAGATCTAAGCCGGAAAAAACTCCCTAGTATGCATGTTGTGGAATATGTTTTGAAATCCATTAAAGTCAGATAGAAAATCAAAATGGATGGAAATCATCGTGTATTGGAGCTAATTCACACATCGACTTTGTCGGAAGAAAGTCTTCTGGAGTAACGAAAATCATTGTAGCTTGGGGTAATTTGCGGATAAATTGAATACATATTCAGAATTAAGCTGTCGTATACAACTCTTATACAATATATTTATTGATCAATATATACGCTATAAATTCTACCGGAAGGTTGAAATTCATATATCAGATAAAAGAGGCTCAATTGTTTTCTTTTTTAGAGATAAAGCTACATTCTTGCTATAGAAAAACCTTGTCTTTATTTCGTTAAGATATCCTACATATTGACCGGAAAATATGGAATCAGACAGCTCGAAAATCTTTCTAATAGGCATATCGAGACTAAGGGAAGTATTTAACGGAGGTTATGCATTTATTTCATGACAAGTTACCTCCAGACAAATTGACCACAGTTTGACTGATATTTTCAGTAAAATGTTGGCGTTAGTTATTGAGGTCTTCGTGTTCGGTGCTTGAGGATTTCAGAATTTAATATCTGATTTCAACTCTTTTTGGAACTTAAAATGTTATTATATGAGAAGTAGGCGTAGTTATTGTACGCACATTTCTACACTGAAGCAAAAACTTTGGAACAAAATAATGCAGAAAAGATGAGATGTAGAAGCTCACCTAAAGGTGGGCGGTGCCACGTGCATTATCTCTTTTTGATACCGGCCTCTATAGAGGTCTTACTGTAAAATCTTGACCGAAGAATTTAATTTTCAGGCCATTTGCTTTTCTACATAACCGTTATATCGGGAGTGGGCGTGGTTATCATCTGATTTTACTTACATAAGTACTACCACAGTCGTGGGGTTACAAATTGAGACTGATTTCCACTGCCGCATACATATCTACATTATATTTGTAATATATACTACATTCATGTTTGTATGTATATACATATTATAGGTAACTAAGCTTGCATATTTATATCTGCATTTCCATAGCAACTCTTACATAAGAGCAGCACTCGAACTAGTCATGCGGCTTATGCTGCTCAGCTTGGCTTTGCACTGTTATTTCCAATGCCGCCTTGAAATTCGAGAATAAAAGTTAAATAACCTGATTTCAAACAAGGTTTGCCAAGCGCGCAAGAAGGAATACCAAAACAAATGAAATGAAAAACAACAAAAAAAAACTGTTAATTTTGAGCGCAGCATATTTGAATGAGTGTGAGGTGTGTGTGTTTGCCGGTTAGCATGCACTGGCGTATGACCTCAGCGCACTATAAATACCGGCAAATACTGGGAAATATTTAATGGCAAGCGAACATGTTCGACCAACACGTCTTCATGCATGTTCGCTGTTCGAAACGAACAAGTTCGAAGAACTATGTGCGTGGACTCGTAAAAATTCCGATGCATTCGCCAAAATACTGGCATCAGTATCTCGTAGATAGTAATTTGTATCTGTGTTGTATATACACACACACGCTTACATATTGACAAACAAACTCCGGTTGCGTGTTGTGTTGCGACTCTTGGCGCACTCGCTGGCTTGAGTCTGCCTATCTGGTCGTCTGCTTGGCATGTAGGAGCTTCTGCGCTACGAAAGTTAGTCAACAACGAACAGCACTCGTGGATAGTTGTTTGCTTGCGGTATTTTTGTAATTTTTTTTATGCGAAACTTGCTCGACGCAAACTAATTGAGAATATTTTAGTTTGGTTTTGTTTATGAATACGGTTAGGAAATACGACAATAACGCGAGTGCGAAACGGCAAAAGTGTAAACGGGAATTTGTTATTTTGTTTAAATGGTAATTGATAAATTAGAATAAGACAAGTAAATATGTGCAAAATAACGGTACAATTTTGATATTTGAGAAATTATTGCTCTACTAGCAATTCTACATACATATGTATGTATATGTGCGTGTTTGTATGTGTGCCTATTTGTTAATGGGAGCGATTTGATTAAAAAGCTGATGGAAGTGATTGAATATTTGCGGGGCAAAGTGTTGTTTGCAGAGTCGCGTCACTTGCGTACGCAATGCATATGAACAAGCTTGAGTTGCAAGTGGTGCGTAAATGCAGAGCTGGATTTGTAATGAGTGCTTGCTCAAATAATTAAGCAGTAATCAAGCACTAGTGGAAGCACAAAAAATTAAAAAAAAAAAAAATGTTGAAAATATTCTTATTGGAAAATATTATTAATTTTTATGCAATATATATGTATTTACATATATACAGTATACTACACTAATTTATTTAAAGAATATTATCATAACAAATCAAAGAATATAAATAAAAATTATTAAATAAAAGTAAAAAATTGAGTAATCTAATCTGCAAATAAGAAAGAATCATTATATGAATGTAGATTAACCAAATAATCGTTAATTTCGAATTTATGGAAGTTATTATAACATTCACAGATGTTTTTTTTGCATAAAAGGGTATACAAAGAAGTTTATCTTGATTTTGATCGACCAGTTTGTATGACAGCTAAATGCTATAGTGGTTCGATCTGATCAATTTATCTGTAGAATAAGGCGTTTTCTTGCATAATAATAAATACAAAATTTTGTTAAAATATCTTGCCAAATAAAAATGTTTTTCAAACAAAAACTTGATATTAATCGGTCGACTTCCATGACGGTTATATGCTATAACAATTTGAGCTGAATATTATTTTCGGGCTTTATAGCTTAGGCAATAATCTATGCCAAATCTTGTGGGAATATCTCTTTCAGGTAAAAAAGTTTTCTGTGCATAAGCTTGATTTCGATCGGTCATGGCAACTAAGAGCTATAGTGGTCTGACGGACATTTTTTTCACAGATTAAAGAGTTGTATTCTATATCGAATTTTGTGAAGATATCTTGTCAGATAAAAAAGTTTTCCATAGGAGGACTGGATTTTGATCGATGAGTTTGTATGACAGCTATGTACATATATGCCGTAGTGGCTCGATAATGGCGGTTACGAGTAATGGGTAGCTTTATTAAAAGAAAAGGACGAATGCAAGATTTCGGATCGATATTTTAAAATCTGAGTGACTGGTTCGTGTATATACAGATGGACAGTTAAACATTACTAAATTGACTGAGCTTCACACACGGATCATTTGTACATATAGAAATAAATATATCTTATAGCAGGAGGAAGCATCGGAACTTTAATCCGCAAAACCTAGCATACTCCCAACTTAAATCTCTCCCACGGAACCACCGGATTAAGTATTACTTCATGGTAACTATCATACGGACTGACTTGTCATAATTAGACAATTTCATTTACCAGGGGTCTGAAGCCAAGTGAAGTTTTAAACTTTTCCCTTACATTTTAAAAACGAGCGCATTGAAAAAATACGTGCTCAGAGTCTTTTATGCACTCTATACACGTCGGACCGTACGGACCAAGGACGTGATGGAATCGGAACAGATAGCTCTAACGCAACCATGTCCACTCAGTATTTGGAATAGTTGTAGGTGCCCCTGTTGTCTATTTATCCACGAATGGTTGTCCGGGATTAGTCTGTGTATGTATTTGTTTATATAAATACATATATGTACATATGTATATATTTGTTAGATACATCGTGGTAAACTTAACATACACCGTTCAGGGTATAAAAATAAGCATAATATCTGCTTAGAATGTTAACACAGGTCCCTAGCTGAATACATACATATGTATGTATATAACTGTAATAAAAATCTGATTTGAATTATTATTTTTATACTTCTAGCCGGTTAGCCGGTTTGCAGCATCATTAAATTTCCAATAATAACATTTCATACAGTTCTGTGCCAGTTGGCAACAAAATCGAGCCAGAATCCAATAACCAGACCAACTGCAACTTTAATTAGTTTTCTCGTGTCGCTTGGAAATATCTCGGCTCAACTAAGAATAAATATCTGGGCTCAAATAAACATTTTTTCTTAAAAAAATTTGATGTTGAAATGGCCAAAATTTGCAAAATACCTAAACATATTTTTTGTATTAAATTAAATATATTTAAATTTATTTTAGCACGAAAATAATTTTCCAGTATTTTTTAATTTAATTGCCAGCGATGAGAATGCTTTTCAAATTTACAACCTTCAATATGGCAAAAGTGTCCCAAATATTATAATGTTATGTAATAGTAATTATTTTTTGAATATGTGAAATTATTAACACTGTGTTCAAACCAGAAAAATTTGTTACTCTTTACCGGTAGTTTTTATTTCGAACATAAAAAGGACTGAAAAATTTACAATTGCGAACTGATGCGAACAAGAACACGAAAGAGCCCTTTCTTTCGTCGCTCCCTTTTCATTAAACTGAAAGTTGAAACAGCAAACATTTCTGTGTCTGAACGTAGTCGTAGTAGTTTTACACATTACTGATACCAATTAGTTGTGGTCTTCATGCCTATTGGAGTTACATAATGAATTCCTTCTAATTGGATTTAATTCATTTTCGAATGCTGAGCAATAGATATAATAAAATAAAATGAAGCAATGTATAGGAACATACTTTTTGGTCGAATTTATAATATTTTATATTTTTCGTACAACCATTTTAACGGAAATGAGCTTTCAAACAGCACTGCAACTTTTAATATTCGCCACAATCTTAAACAAATGCATAGCTCTAATGTTATGCAACCAATCATGAATTTCAAAATTCTGGTTAAACATTTATAAATGTATAAATATATTTTCGAGTTAACATCCATTATTAATTTTGAGAATTTTACAGTTTTATAGTCCTCAAGCGTTAATCCAATATTCTGCAACGTTTGAATAGTTTAAGATTCTCATGAATCCTGAGAATGTTGTTTTCCAAATGTTTCCAACTCTTTTGGCGATTTTGCACAATTCCTTTTGTCTTTAGCTATAAATATTAGGGTGTCCGTTATTTCCCAAATTTATTTTTGAGTCTGCAGCGCCCTCAAAATTTTTAGTAAATGCCCTAAACAAAATTATGAAACCCATATGAGCTCTCAATATTGATAATAACCCGTGCCGCAACGACGATTTATTTCCCATATAAATAACATGGGGTTTTCTTACTTTTTGCAATTAATTTTTTCCTTGCGAAACCAATTGATACATTGCTGCGGCACCGAATTATTTTTGTAGGAAATTGAACGTTCTACAAAAAGTTTCTCTGAATTTTTTTTTTTTTTTTTTATGAAATACAGAAATATTTTTGCAAGCCTTTCTTAGTTTAAAGACACTTTTATAATGGCCTTCAGCTTCTTCATCGATTTTTCGATCGACTGATAACGAGTTCACGGAGTGGCAATTTCAGTTTGATGCGATGTTGTATTATTATCGTGTAAAGTCCAAGAATCGTTCTTTCACAATTGCGGTAATTTTCGACGGATGTTCTCACGAAAACGTCTCAATAAGGCAAAATAGAACTCCTTATTAACCGTCCGTCCCTAGAGAACAATTAAAATGCTCTCCATGAATGTGGAATCGGAATTCGCACGATCAAGCTTGTTTAAAGAGATCTTTTTACGGTATTATTTTTGAAGAAAAAAATCAGCTTTATCTGGACGAGTTGAGCAAAAACGTGATTCTTACCGAAAATAACCACCAAAATTATTTGAAAGGACTCACGAGAGATGTCGAGCTCTCTTGTCAACTCTCTAATACTTTATCACTATTTTCAAGCACCACATTCTACACTTTTTTAATATCTTCACCAGTTGAAGTTGACTCGAAGGTCGTTTAGAACGTAAGATGCCTTCAGCTATCTCTCGATCGTCTTTGAAGGCTTTGAACCACTCATAGGGTTGTACTTCTGATAAAACTAAATCACAGCAAGTCGTTTTCAAAAAAATATAATACAAAATACAATATTTGGGACAAATTTTTTGTTTGATATTTGGTCCATTGTAAAAATCGTAACGCACTAAATTAAAATTGTCTCATATTTATGTATAATAAATCAAATTTACAAAATTAATTGATTACTGTCATTTATACATACATACATATATGTATATGTATATCGTGATCCTTAATTAGAAAACATTAATAGTACTAATTTTACTAAAATTATTTTTAACAGATCACAATTTTAGTTATTTTTTTTCTAAAATAAGGAATTTTTGTTTCATGAAAACTAATTTGTTAAAGAAATTCCATAATAACAAAAATAAAGATATTTGTAACAATATTTGAAATAGGTGCTTAAATTTCTAGCAAATAATAAAAAGACTAAAAAAATGGCTGGACAAAAAAATAAGTACATCAGATATTTGTGAATGAAAAAATGTATTAGTTTGAGTTTTCTGTTTCCTATTTGATTTTTATTTACTTCTTTCATCGGTATCTAGTATATCCGCCATTATTTTTAATTCCTTTTGAGATTCGTTTTGGCATACTGGAGATAAGTTTAAGTATCAGTTGGAATCTCATACCATGGATTCAAGTCGGGAGATTGATATGGCCATTTAAAAGAAGTCATACCATTGTCCTGGAACCAATCTTTTACCAACCTGGAGGTATGCTCAGGATCATTATCGTGCTTAAATTTCCATACTAGTGGCATATTTTCCTCAGTATATGGCTGCATCGTGTTTTCCAAAATATCTTTATATTCGAACCTATTCATAGTGCCTGAAATACGATATATTAGGACCAATATCATACCACGAAAGGTAGCCACAAACCATTATGTTGGCGCCACCGTGTTTAACGGACGAGAAACGATCCGTCAGACATCATTTTCGAAAAATTAATTTTTGTTTCGTCGCTTCACAAGATATTGCGCCCACTTTTTCTCACCACTTGGGTCGGACCAATTTGCATTATTATAGGCGAAATGTAATCTTATCTCAATTTTTTTTTTTTGCAAATATGGTATTCTTCTGGCTATCCTGCCAGGTAAATTAGCTCAATATAGTATTCGTCGGGCCATTCGGGAAGATATTATGCTACCAATATCGGCTGATATTATCCTTGAAGATATTTTAGCGATATTCCTAAGGATTCAGCATTTTGTTTTCACTATAAAAGGTACTACAATATCGAATTGAATAAAATCAACCCGTAGTTGCATTCGTGTACTTCACCAAACATTCGAAGTTCAATCATGAATGCAGGCTAAAGGAATGTACTAATTATTTTGACTAAATGCGTATATGGATGTAATTATACTACAAAGCCCTTAAGCTTAACACCTTTCCAAAAAATTCCATTGTCTACCTTCTGCATGAGCTTTCCAATGAATCAGTTGCTATTAGGCGGCTTTAAAGTGTTTTTTGTGTTCTTTATTATTTGTCTGATTCCCTTTTAAAGAGCGGTGATTGTGTTGAATGAAGGAAGCGCATCGAATGACATGTTTGGAATTGTAAGCAAAAATATTGAAATTCCATATGGGCTTCCTCCGACACGCCAAGCATATGATGAGTGGCATGGAATGCATGTGCGAAGTCATAAACATAGATAAATACATATTTATGTGTATTTATTAATATATTTACATTTTATAAACATACATACATAAGTTGCTTGAGTTGATGCATACAAACATACATATATATGAGACTGCAGTTAATGACAATTAATGGCGAAAAGTAGTTAAGAATTTCAGTTCAACACAGACACATTCGTACACACGTACATTTGGAAGGTGAGCAAGAAAGGAAAGAGCAAATGTGCGATTCAGCAGGCAGAAGAATGCGTTTTACAACAACACAACCACCCACAAAACTACAAGCAAACATGCAGATATACGACTATTTAAAAATTAACGTGCTTGCCAGCATTTAACGTTCAACTTGCATACAAACACTTACATATATATAATATTATATATAGTATGTGTATGTATGCGTGGCTATGCATTTGTGGGGCGCGCATAAACACATTGAGCGCTGAATTATTGGACAGCCCGTAAACCTACGAGAATGTTGCTCAATGTGCAGCGAACTGAAGCCTGAATGCTTGCATTCATGTATTTGAGAGTGTGTGTGTGCGTTGGAGTGATTGCTTGTATGCGCAAATCACAGAAGGAGAAACATGGGCTTACACTGCGAAGATAGTGGCAAAAGCAGATAAGAAAAATGTTGTGCAGAACTAAGAAAAACAACAAAAAACAAGATACGCAGAAACAACAGCAAGAAGCATAACAACAACAACAAAAATACTGAAATGTTAAAATAACCACAACAAAAATGCCAAAAACAACACAAAATTCTAACAACAACAAAGGCTAATTTTTTATGAAAAAACAACAAAATCTACAAAAATAACAAAATTTTCAGAAAAAGTAAAAAACAACAGAGCTTAAGCGGCATGGAAGCTTTATATACATATGTATGTATGTGCATACTTATGCACATATACTATGTAGGTACGTAATATATATATGTGTGTTGGCAACAAATTTTGAAGACAGCTTAATATGACGAAGAATATCGAAAATGATACACCATAAAGCAATGTGAAAAAGCAGCAAACTCGATTGCAGGCGAAGAAGACTTGTTTTTTAGGCCGGTCTGCTGGTGGCATAGCACCATGCCCATATCAAGCCAAGCATATAAAGACATACATATTTATACATGCATACACATACATATATTTACCATAACAGTTCGCTTGTTTTGTGAGCACATTGTAGCATACTTGTTTCTGGAGTCTTGAGCGTCCGTTTGGTGTTGTAAAACCGGTTCGGCTAATCAATGGGGCTCTAATGATCGCTGCAATTGTCTGTGAAGCGATTTTTGTTTAAATGAAGAATGAAGAAGAAAAAGAGTTAATATGCGTTTTGTTGTTTTGGCTTAAGGTAACAATAACAACAAACATATTTAAACGTATAAACATACATAAACACATCCGTACTTCAAAAATGTGTTCACATTAAAGAATTCCTTAAGGTTAGGTAGTAAATGTGGCCAAATAAGAATGCCAGGCATATAGAAAGAATTCATGAGCTAAGACTTAAACATTTGTACGCCCATATGCAGATACCTAGTATATGTATGTATGTATGTACATTACCTTATGAATATAAAAATTAATTTTTGGCACGTTTTCAAGCATTAGTTGAAAGCTTCCAGTGACTTTCATAACACTACTTCGACTTTAGCCATTTGTGTAGCCCTAATATTGGTTAGTTGCTGTTAATATAGCCAAAGAAGTGTTATTGCTTAAGTCGTAATGCATTGGTTTTTTCTTTCTACAAAAATGGTTTATTAGGCATAAAAATTGTTTTGATTTATTTGAAAAATGTCATAACGGTATTACACTTTCTAGTAAGAAATATGATAGCCATATGCAGTATATGATTTTTGATTGAACGTTTGTTTTTTTTTTTTTTGTGAAGTTATTTTAGAGAACATATTGTATTATTTATGGGCTTTAGAGAATTGGGTTAATGTCTAATACTAACTTAAAAAAACTTATCGGCATTGTGTTAGAAAATAAAACCAACAAATTTTGAAACAATTAAGAAGTAAAGACAAAAAAATCATAAATTTTAATTGTTGTAAATAAAATTTTACCTAAAACACTATTGCACTCCTTAATTGAGTCAATTAGCAGTACGAATTTTCAAATAATAATTCAAAATTTTGTAGCTTATTGACTCAATCTACAATTTCAAATTTAAATTGATAAGCATTTCAGAAGCTGGTTGGCTAAATTAAAGGATATTCTAAAGTATCTACATATAAACACTTAATTAACAATTTCAATTAATACATTTTTGAAATGCTAATTGGTTAAATGAAAAAATCTTCTAAATCAGCAGTAAATCCTCAATTCAAACAATTAGCAATTTAAAATTTGAGGAAGTAAATTTTCGCAGTGCTAGTTGACTGAATTAAAGTGTTTTTCAAAGCACGTCTTTAATTGAATCTATTAGGAATTTTAAATTTTCGAGATTTCTATAACACATTCTATGATTGACGAAATTAAAACGTATCTGAAATAATTTCTAAGTCCTTAGATGAGCCAATTAGTATTTTCGAAATGCTGGTTGCTAAATTTAATTCTATATCTACAAATCCTTAATTGAGTGAATAGACAATTCCAAATTTCATGTTTCAATTGGAATACATTCAAAATGTGAATTAATTAAGTACCTACAAGTGCTGAATTCAGTCAATTAGTAACTTTAAATTCCAGCAAGCAAATTCTCAAAAGGATAATAGGTCAATTAAAGGGGTTTTAAATCATATTTAAGTCGTTAATGGCGTCAATAAGTGGTTTCATACTTCTTTTAACAAATTTTCTAACTTTAACTAACTTCTACTATTTTCCAAAGCATATACATACATATGTATAAGTTCTTTATTGGGCCAATTAGCAATTTCAATTTTCGGTAATCAATTTTTCAATTTTCTAAGGAGGTTCTAAAAGCATCTCTAATCAAAGTTTTCAAAAGCTTATTGATTAAATGAAATAGTTTCTAAAGTTAGTTTTTTGATAGCATGGATCAGAAAAAAGGGAACCCTTCAATACACTAATACCTCATATACATATTTCACAATTTCAATAATATTTTTCGCAAAACGGTTTTCGAAATTGGAGTTTGATAAATTGAAACCTTCACTGAAACCGGTGTTCTGCTGTGCCCTAGAATCTGATCTAAAATCTTTTATAAGAAAGGTTTGACTAATTTATATAATATTTTATATTTCAGAGTTCATAAAATTGTCATCAAAATTTCGTCTTTAACTCTCTGTTAAGAATTGTAAAAACATTTCACAACTTATGGGCGATTTGAAACGGATTCAGATAGGGCAAACCTCTACTAGTTATAAGTTGTGTGATTTGTTAAGCGCAAAGGTTTTTACAATATTGTCTTACTTGGATGCTTTTTCAAGTAGTTAGAAGTCCGACATAAAAGAAAATATAAAAAACTGTAAGCTGGTGGTCCTTTCTGTTACAATTACGGGATTATATTCGGAGAGACTTCCTCGGAGGTGTCTAAGAACCTATTTTTTAGAGTAGCAAGCGAAAAAGAGTAGTTTTTGACCCACCTTGACATATAAATTACTTTACGCTAATGGTAGCATGGTGGTAACCCTATTTTTTCGAATATATAGAAAATGTTTAAATTGCTTGCAAAGAAGTTTTTGTAAAAAAAAAAACTATTTGTTGGCATTTTTTAAAAGTTGGGTACACTAATTGTGTAGAATTTTGAGTGTGAGTGAACATTTTTGTAAATTTATTTATAAACAAATTATTAAAAGTTTTTTAAATATATAAGTATCTTTATTTGGGGATTCTTTTTTATTGTTTGCAAAAATATAATTATTTAATAATTATTTGTATTTTCTCTTTCTTTCCAGGAAAACAGTGAAAGTGATTTCAATGGAATCGAAATTGTTTTTCACCTTAAATAAATAAGAAATAATGAACTAAATATTAGAAAAAAAGTGAGAATTGAGCACACGTATTGATATTAAAGAGTATTATAAGTATTAATTAAAATAAATAAATAAATTTAATCAACGAAAAGAATTCAATTAGTAAATATAATTCAAATATAAATTTACACAAATGAAATTGTAATTAATTTAGAAAATCAACGAAAAATCAATTAGCAAAAACCTTTAAAAAAAATAGTATTCAAATAAATATAAAATATATAAATTAATAAATAAAAAATATTTGTAGACCCAAAATTAGAAAAAAAAATTATCAAAACAAACTGCAGTGAAAGCAAATACCGAGTAATCCCACAAAATTACCATAATTACGCGTTTAAAACCGAAATACACTTGATTACGCTTTGAGAGATTCCAGTGAAAATTTTCAAGCAAAATGCTCGTCAGCTCCAACAACAACACTGCGAACAGCAACAGCTACAATCAGCATAGCAACAGCAGTCACAGCATGACCACAACCAATTCGACATCCACATCCACACCCACACCGGGCTGCTCCTCGACATCGTCCAATCATACATTATTGGAACCAACAGCCGCTTGGGCACAACTGCCCAATGCAGGCAACTCAGCGTCTTCTTTAGCTGTGGCTGCTGTTGGCGGCGTGCCGGGTGGCTCGAGGCCACCATCACGTGCGCCCTCGATTTTGGATAGCCCCACCTTGGCGCGCGTGGAACGTGCACGCTTACGCCTTGAAGCGACAACGTTGCAACAGCAGCAACAACAACATCAGCAAATGTACTCAAACGGCAGCAGTAGCGGCAGCAATGCAACTACGCTGAACAGGGAGGGCAGCTTGGAGCGGAGCATACTGGATCCGAAGGTAAGCGAGGAGAAGACTCTACACTGTTACAATTACTACATTTTTTAGATGCTAGAAAAAATGCCTAATTTTTATTTATGTACATATATGTACATGTTAATTCAAGGTTAATGTTATGAGCACATTTGAAAATTATTTTCTTAGATATTTTTACCAAAAATAATATGCGAAATATATTTCGAAAGTGCTGAGCAAGTAAATTTGCTTACAATACTTGTAGAGCAAATCATTACATGTAATTGAAGGATATTTAATTGGAAATATTCCAAAAATTATTTTTCACAATAATTTAATTCGAAAAATACTTCGAATTTGTTGATCTGTAGATGTTTGTGACAATATTTGTAGAAAAAGTCATTATTATTATATACCATATATAAATTTTTATTTTAAGTTAAATTTCAACTTTTTTT
This sequence comes from Bactrocera dorsalis, assembly GCF_023373825.1. NCBI lineage: Eukaryota > Metazoa > Arthropoda > Insecta > Diptera > Tephritidae > Bactrocera > Bactrocera dorsalis. Next base: position 29,262,314 of record NC_064303.1, on the reverse strand, counting down.
TTTAAGTTTGTTCCTCAGTTTTTTCTCGAAAACTATATTTGGAAATGCTGATCTGTTGGAAAAAATATTTCATACACCAAAATTTAAATTGTATTCATTATTATTAAAAAAAATATTTTCATGACTTGCTTTTGTGGTTCCATGGAAATCTAGAAATAATAATAAAATATTTTGTAAAAATATTTTTTTTTTTTTCATTTATTTCTTACCGAAAATTTTCCTAAAAAACATTTACTTGAAAATCGAGTTTTTCTGGGTTTTGGATCAAAGCAAATTCTTTTAAGAGAAGTTAGTCTTTAAAATCGAAATACTTGTTTTCGATTTCGAAAATTCGAAAATGGAAATATTATTTTTTAGCTTTACTCGTATTATGAACCCATACTAATGGTCAAAATATTTTCGAATTTCGAAAATGGAATCATTATTATTAGTCATACTATGAAACCTACTAATAAAGTAAAAATATGGTTACCTTATAACTTTTCTCTTTGGCGTTTACCATTTTATTACAGATGTTAGAGGGAGCAAAAAGAAAATTTTTTTCTTGGATTCTTTTTTTTTTTTTTTCAAAATCCTTTTCTTCAACCATTTTAAAACCGCTGAAGCGAATAAAAATTTCAAATGTTTGCCACCACAAAATGTTTGAAAATAAAATTCCTTCAAAAAAGTATAATGCATTTATGCATGAAATTAGTCATAAGAGGGCTTGGCTCACTGCAGATTTTTGCTTTTTACCATTTTAATTGAAATGATTCACGTACATACATACATATTATGCAGCCAGTATTCAGGTATTCGTTTTTATAAATATGGAGACTCTTAAGAGGTTTCTTTTCTTTGTTTTGGCAATGAATTATGAAGATTTATTGAACTTGGCTTAAGTGACAATGGCTTCACGTGGAGTTTTGGAAAATAATAATGAAAATATAAATGCCTTATACATACATATACATATGTACATACATCTAAAAATTAAATTTGGAAAATTAGTTTGGAAAAAACTGTCTGGAAGTACTCTTCTTATAAATAAAATCATGCTTTTTCTGGAGTTTGGTATAATTAAAAAACTGAATTTGAAGAATTTTAATAGAAAAATTACTTTTAACCATGTTTGAATTCAATTTCAATAAAAAGGAATTTTCCTTTTGATTAAAATTAAATAATAATGCGATACATTCAACCTCATGATCGGTTAGGATACATTTATCGTACAGTATTTTGAAATAAAAGCCGTATTTTTTCAAATAGTTTCCATATAATAGACATAGTGGATGCATTTTTTCATTTGTTAAGTCGATTTTCAGGTGAAATTAGATTCATTGCTTTAAAAAAAATTGTTTGTTTACATATTTTTTCCCTTTGAATCATCTCAATGAAGTGATTTGGAAATGTCATTTTTGTATGGCGAAATCTTGATAAATTTTTAGGATTAGTGGGATTCAACAGCCGAAACCGTGTGATTAAGTGTCGGTCTGGACATAGTATTAAGTTCTTCTAAAATTTTTTTTTATTTGACGAGGCATCTTGTTGAAATTCATTTCAGAGTTAATGTTTTTGTTGTTGTTTTTTGTTTACATTTCCTTTGCGTTTAACCTTCTCGCCGTGTTTAACTTTTGGCAATCTGTGCCCATTCGCTCGCATTAAAAATAATACCCAAATATTATAATAATAATCGCATTATTTATGACAATCAGATTTGTAGGGATATTAGGCTTTAGAAGAATCTACATATTAAATTGAAAAATTCGAAAATTATGCCAGAGTAAAATCATAAAAACTCGTCTAAATTCCAATTATTAGGCAAGCTTAATTTTTATTAATAAATTAATAATACAACAAAAAATAAAAGATGAACTGAAAATGATATGAAAATTTATAAAAATTACACTGTTCGAAATTAAGCCGAAATTTATGATTTTTATTCATTTTCTTTTAAACAAAAATTTAATTCAAATTAGTAAACTATTAAAACTACTAACAAAAACCGGCAGAAATGTTAATTCAGAAAACAAATTCGAACGGAAGCAAATTTTTCATTGTCAAATTTATTTACAACAACAATACATACATAAGTATATATGTACATATGATTACCCTATGCATGTGTAAATATATAATATCTAGTACATAAAGACACACAAACAAATTGGCTTAGTTCCGCTAGAAATAGCACGAAAAACTTACAAAAACAAAGCAATCACGAAAAGCAGACAAAATAAACGAGAAATATATAAAAATTGTTAGCAAACAGCTGTTCGACCGTTTGGCACTAAACAAATGTTTAACGCAGAAAACAAAATCACGGCGAAGCAAAGAAAAATCTAAGCATTAAAATCTAAATAAATATTTAATGTGAATTTTTTTATGTTGCTGTGTCGGTAGGTGTTTTTATGCGCACATTTCTCTATGGCCACGATTTATTTGTAGCATATACATATGTACATATATACATACATATATTTGTACATATGAAAGCAAACTAGTCTAATGCGTTGTTTTTGCTGCGCTGGTAAACAATAAAGTGAAGAATAACAAACTGAAATTCTCGCGACCCGGCTTACATTTGGCCAGCAATGTGAGTCAGTATGCCAAATGGTCACGCTCTGAACGCGGCATAAAATATAATATAAACATAAACATTTGTATTGTAGACATATGTGGATATGTACATACATATAGTATGTACATCTTATAGGGCATATAAAATACATACAAACATACTTTTACGTATAATACACTAATTAATTAGATAAAAATTAAAGGATTGTAACAAAAAGTACCCGGAAATTGCGAATAAAACGCAAAATATGTTATTCATCAATATTTATTTTGTCACCTTCAAAGTAATCCCCGTCAGATGTAAGACACTTAAGCCAACAAGTTTTCCAGTGCTCGAAACACTTTTCATACATACGAATTTTTTGGGATGACCTTCAGCTCTTCAGGGGACTTTGTTTTATAAACTACTTTTGCACCACTTTTACATATCTTAAGTATCTTAGTCTTAGCGTCTCATGCAAAAAATCTATCAACAAAAATATTAATTATTTATGAGTAGAGATTGAAAACTTCATATATTTAAAACTTCATATATTTATATACCACCTCATCTACGGAGACGGTGAAAAGGTAGGAATTCAGCTGGTTGTAGTTGCATATGGTTGTGAACTTGGATACTTATATTCTAGCAAAGGTAAATACCAAAAATTTTCCACTTGCAAATTTTATTCGTTTAATATACATTGAACCGTTTTAGCGACTTTTCCGTCATAACCAAGGAACAATAATCACATCTTCTCAATTTTGTCGAGTTTTTTCGTAATACAAAAGTTTTCTTCAATCGTCTGAAAACAGGTTCCACGGACCAGAAACGGGGGTTGATCGATGGTTTCCCTGCGTTTTCGCCTTTAAAATCGCTCACAATCACGGCTAGATACGTTGGTGCAATATCATCGTGCAAAATCCATGAATTGTTCTTCCACAATTCCGGCCGCTTTCGACGGATGTTCTCACGCAAACGTCACATAACGGCCATTTCGAACTCCTTATTGATCGTCTGGTCCTTCGTAACAAATTCATGATGCACTATGAACATCGAAGAAAACAATGAGCATCGGACATAGGACTGGATTTTGCACGATCAAGTATTTCCAAAAAGATCTGTGTATAGTACTCTTTAGTAAAAAATCAGCTTTATCGGGACGAGTCGAGCAAGAACACGTTTCATACCCAAATATACCAAAATCTCTCGAACGGACTCTGCGACTCCTGACAATTTTTAAGCTTCATATCTTTCACTTGTTTAATACAAGTATTTTCATTAGTTGAAGAGGTCGAAGGTCGTTCAGAACGAGCCATGTCTTCAACGATCTCTCGACCGTCTTTTAAAGCCTTGTACCAATTGTAGGCTTGTGTTTTTGATAAAACTGAATCACCGTAAGTCTGTCCATGTAAGTATGTACAATTTCTTGGATTCTTATACCGACAAAAACGTTTTCGTCTTTATTCGTAAAAAAAATTTCATTGTATTGAATAGTTGATTATACCTATGAATAATAGTATTAAATGTAGATCACAGCAACGTGTGGCCGGATCCACTAGTGCATGTACATACATATGTATGTATATAAATTATACCCGTTGTTTGTTTGTTTCACTATAATTCAGATTTGCTTAATCGATAACTTTTGTTGCAGAAAAAATTATTTTAAAACAATTCCACAAAATACATAACAATTAAATTAACTTCAATCGTCACAAAGATTTTTCCACCAGTAATCAATCTCAACTATTCTTGTTTTTCTGCCAGGCCTTATCAGCATATGTACGAATACCTAATAATAATAAACTTACATACATACATAAGTATATGAAATTAATATTTCCACTTGCATTATTTATCGGTTACAAGAATTAAATTTTTTTTCGTTATAAATATGCCACATTTTCCGTGTATTCAATCATGCGAAAAAAATGTGATTGTACTTATTTATAAATATTCTTTTTTGCATTCCTTTTTTTGTGGTCACGCACTCTCCGTACGAATGTTTGTATGAATTTATTTACAAATGTATCATCACATGTTGACATATTGCGCATGAAGCGATTAGATATTTTATCAAATGTGTAGCAAATCCACTGAGAATTGTAGCAACAAACAGCATGAAAATCAAATAAATGAAAAACATTAATGGATTTCAATGTTTGAGAACATGAATGAATAAGATTTGAGCAGATTAGAAAAATAGCATTGACGCAAAAATGCAAATCAGTGAATTTGTAGATAAATACAAGGTTATGTTTTGCATATAAAAATATGAGATAGTGCAAATACATGTTTTTATTTATAGCAGAAAAATTTTAAACATTTTACACTACCTGGGATATTATAACTGCCTGCTATCCGTCAAGCGTAGCTCTTCAGCTAATCTAATGAGAAAGTTAAAAATACTTAGACGTGTACATATTTTTCATTGTTTAATACATATACATACATACATATGTATGTATGTAATTCACTACGTCAATCATTCTTTACTTTTTAAAAGTGCTTATATCTTAATACAATCTGCTTTTTGAACCCCTAAAAGTGCCTTTGCGTACAAATCTGAATAAAATCTTAGGTCGACTAAGAGATCGCGGTATTCTTTCACTATGCTTGAGTTAAGAGTTTTCAAAACCGCTTGACTATCTGTTTATAAATATAAATATGTACATAATTCTTGATGCGAGCACACATTTTGTTAGTACATGGATACATTCTTTAATTGATGCGATCTCCGCTTGGATACTGCAGTAGGCTGATAGTTGAAAGGCGATTCTTGTATGTAATTTTGCTGAAAAGACACAACCTCCTATTTGATTATTTAGTTTAACCATCCATAGACTCTTATCGCTGTGTCTCTATTCATCTCACTCTTTCCCATTTGGTTTGATACCATATGATTTCAAAAATCGAAAATTTCTCTGGCTGGAAAAAGAATAAGCAACGACCGTATTCAAGGTCTTTATTTCTTCATGAATGTCTAAAAACAGTAGAGATGTTTTTCAAAATTCATAAGTCACTCAAGTTGATTGGTCGATTAAAGTAAAAAGAAACCATTTCATATAAGTACTTCTCGATAAATGTAAGCTAACCATGTAAGTAATAAAAATTATAATGAGTTTGTTTAAAAAATTGTTTAGTCGCCTGTAAAATAGAATTTCGGATAAGCATGTATCAGTTTGATGTCACTGTTGTTTTTTGTATTGTACTAACGGGTGATTTTTTTGAGGTTAGGATTTTCATGCATTAGTATTTGACAGATCACGTGGGATTTCAGACATGGTGTCAAAGAGAAAGATGCTCAGTATGCTTTGACATTTCATCATGAATAGACTTACTAACGAGCAACGCTTGCAAATCATTGAATTTTATTACCAAAATCAGTGTTCGGTTCGAAATGTGTTTCGCGCTTTAATTTTGTTCAGCGATGAGGCTCATTTCTGGTTGAATGGCTACGTAAATAAGCAAAATTGCCGCATTTGGGGTGAAGAGCAACCAGAAGCCATTCAAGAACTGCCCATGCATCCCGAAAAATGCACTGTTTGGTGTGGTTTGTACGCTGGTGGAATCATTGGACCGTATTTTTTCAAAGATGCTGTTGGACGCAACGTTACGGTGAATGGCGATCGCTATCGTTCGATGCTAACAAACTTTTTGTTGCCAAAAATGGAAGAACTGAACTTGGTTGACATGTGGTATCAACAAGATGGCGCTACATGCCACACAGCTGGCGATTCTATGGCCATTTTGAGGGAAAACTTCGGACAACAATTCATCTCAAGAAATGGACCCGTAAGTTGGCCACCAAGATCATGCGATTTAACGCCTTTAGACTATTTTTTGTGGGGCTACGTCAAGTCTAAAGTCTACAGAAATAAGCCAGCAACTATTCCAGCTTTGGAAGACAACATTTCCGAAGAAATTCGGGCTATTCCGGCCGAAATGCTCGAAAAAGTTGCCCAAAATTGGACTTTCCGAATGGACCACCTAAGACGCAGCCGCGGTCAACATTTAAATGAAATTATCTTCAAAAAGTAAATGTCATGAACCAATCTAACGTTTCAAATAAAGAACCGATGAGATTTTGCAAATTTTATGCGTTTAAAAAAAGTTATCAAGCTCTTAAAAAATCACCCTTTACTTGTCAAAAAACTGGCCTCATACCTATAGCTTTACTTGTTGTACTGGCACAAAATACATATGTATGTATGTTTTTATAGCTGATCCGTAAAGCATTTAAGTTAAAAAAAAGCCCCAAATAGATTCTTCTTCGATAGGCGACGTCTGGAACCGTGATCCTCTCGTTAAAAGCATTAATTAACTGTCTTCTTATAAATTGGTATGAAAACATATAGTATTTACGATCTTTTTTTGATCTTAAGTAAGAAAACTGTTTACTATAGAAACAGCTGGGAGGAATTTATGCATTATTTATAAATTTTACAATTAAAATTACTCAGAAACCAGACCCGCTTATTCAAATTAGAATAATTATATCAACTAATTGCAGTTAACTAGATGGGCAGCTGTATTTAATAATATTATGAGGTTACACGTATACCAAGTTGTAATAGTTATAGAGGGAAGTCTCCGAGGAACTATTTTTATTCCAAATAGAAGTTTCTACTAATATAAAAAGTATTTTGAGATCTCAAATATGTTTGAAGACTATAGAGACGTATCTCAGTTACATAAGTTTTGAATAATTGTAATCATTTGTAGATTTCCGCGGCTTTATACTCAAATTTTTGAAATTTCGACAATATAGTATTACCAATTTCCAACGAACAAAGAAATATAAGATTCGAGAGCCGCCGTTTTATCCAGGAAAAAACAACGCTTTGGTGTGGTTTGGGGGCTGGTGAAATCATCGGTCAATATTTCTTCAAAAATAATTCCGGTTAGAACGCATCAGTCAATGAATTTATTGAGAGAGCACTTCGGTGAGCAGATAATACATATTTTGGGTTGGTCATTTGGCCAAGATCGTGTGATTTCACAACGTTAGACTTTTTCCTGTGGGGATATGTAAAGTCAATCCCGCTCCGATTCTGGCCTTGGAGCAAAAGATCACGCGTGTCATTCGCCAGTTACCAGTTGTAATGCTCGAACGAGTCATCGAAAAGTGGACTCAATGGATGGACCATCTGAGACGTAGCCACAGCCGACATTTGAAAGAGATAATCTTCAAAAACTAAATGCCAAAGAATGTTTTTTCGAATGATAATCACCATACCCCATAAAATTTGAAGTTTCTGTGTTTTTTCTTTAGAAAAGTTGGGAACCTCGAAATGGATCACCCTTTATAACAATTACTCAAAGTGTGTAAGTTTAATATTTCTGAGAAATACATATGTATATTGCCTTTGAATGTTAGTCATAAACATTACTTTATCAGTTATTGATGTAAAGCACACAGAAATAAATGAAAATTCATGAACCCTCCACGAGATTGGTGCTCCCGCATTCGTCTAGGAAATTCCATTTAAATTATCTAAACTGAATGATATCCACACTAGGCGAGACGAGTCTGAGTATAAGTCTGATAGGCATGGATTGGGCAAATATTACACAGAATAGTGTCCAATTTTGAGAGTTTTGGACTAGAGACATATTGAGAAGTTCGTACAAAAGAGTCTTGATGGTCATATGTACATACATATGTATGTAAGTATGTCCAACTAATTAGCATTCCTTAAGGGAAAATACTAAAACTTTCCAAACAGACTGCATTCTCCCACAACTTGCAACGATTTTGCACTAAGGAAAATATCTTATAAAGAAAACAAGCGAATTAAGCAACGAAACTGCATTCGAATAACGGTCATTTGGTGCTTAGTTGCTACACACACATACCTATGCATATACAAGCAAATAGTCACATGATTGCATTTAACAGCAGCAATAAAATGTAGCGAAAAAGCAAAAACAATGCGATAAGCAAACGTGCAACGGCAAAATCGAGGCCAAAAGGGCAGTCAACTGGCACAGCAAACTAGCGCAATTTATCATCGGACATTTCCTCTTAATTTCTTAATATCCGCCACACAGCCGCGGTGGAATCACCAACCAACAACGAACGCGTGTAATTTGGTGGGCGGCGTGCGAAGGGCCGGACAATGCTGCGCGGTTAAGCCATTAAACTGCTATGCTTGGAAATCTGTGGCAAGTGGCATGTGAATGCGGTGGTGTGTGTGTGTGTAGAAGTGTAATTCTATGTGTGTGTGCATATATGGGTCGTTTGAGAGTGGCACATTGTTGCTGCTTCTTGCTTTTCTCTCTATATGCGCTTGAATTGAAATTAATTTTTTGCGTCACCTTCGACTGCTTGCCCCTGCCCTCATTATATATATGTTTGTGTGTATGTACGGCAGGTGCTCTAATTTACATTTTTACAAGCTTTAATACAACAATTTCTCCCCAGTGAATTTCAACGCTTTCCCAATGTGATGATGGTGTGGCGCGCAGTTTGTTATACCCTGGACAGCGTCCATTAAGTTTGCCATAAAGTTTGTTAAAAATAAAGAGAAATGTCGGAGGCCCTATAGAATATGTATGCCTATGAATTATCTGCATGACGAGACGATTCGATTGAGTCATGTCGGTCTGTCTGTATATACGCGAGCTAAACCCTCAGACTTTGACTCAAGTTCTTGTATGGAAAACTTTATGATTTGTGGAGATATTTTCACGAAATTCGGCAAGGTAGATTACCCAAAGCAGCTCTACAATCTCCAAGGAATTTGTTCTGATACGATCACTATATCGTATAGCTGCCATACAAACTGCCCCATTAAAATCAAGCTCTTGTATGGAATCTTTTGTTTGTGAAGGGTGTTGTAGCTATATAGTTATCGAAAGTTAACGCTTTTTCTTGCTTCTTGAAACTTTTTTTTTTTTTTTGTGCCTTTACAAATTTTCTACATTTGGCTGAAACTTTCGCAGAAAATCTACTTTTAATATGCAGCGCATTACAGCCGTTTGTACTTTTAGCCTACTTTGTTGAGTTTTTATTAATTTTTTTTAGACTTTTTTCAGTGTTTTTCATACTTTTTTCAGTTTGGTTTTTTTTTATTACTTCTTTTTTTTAGAAATTAGTTTTATTCCTGTATGTAACAATTTTCTCGCAACGTTCCGCTCTGCTTCACAAAATTTGTAATTTTTTCCAGCTTTTTCACTAAACTTTATAAAAACTTGCAGATTTTTAGGTTTTTTTCTTTCGAAACAGTGAGCACAAAATCACATAGCAAACGGCAAAAGTTGCATGCCACACACAAAGAAATGTATTATCGATTTTCAACTTGGCTGAAAGCTAAATCTTTGTTAGCTATAAATTTTATGCAGCCGTGTCCTTGGTAGGATGGCATAAAGTAGAAAAGTTAAGTGCAGGCTTTTTACATGGATGTGTATATATATGTATGCATACTATACTATGTGGAGTTATGCCTGCACTAGGGAGGTCCTAAAATTAGTACAACATCACTATATCTGTAATGAACACTTCATTTTCATATCGATTGGAGAAAGAACGTGATTATGAGCGCTCAGTTTGTATGGCAGCTATGCGATATAGTGATTGGATCTGAACAATTTCTTCAGATATTCTATCTGTGGGTTGAAAAATAATGTCAAATTGTCAAATTTCATGAAAATATCTCGCCAATTAAAAAAAAAATTTTCCACGAAAACACTTGATTTTGGTGATTCAGTTTGTATGGTTTATTGAGACCAAAAGGAAGTGAGCAACATTTTGCATCGCAGTCTCAAAAATTGAGTAACTTATTTGGTTTCATACAGAATTGTCAGATAGAGAGACATGGCTAAATTGAATCATCCTGTCATGCTGATTATTTATAAGTATATATTTTTTTATAGGGTCTCCGACGTTTCCTTTTGCTTTTAAAAAACTTCATGACAAACTTTATTTAAAGTTATAGCTATACATAGATATGTTAATTTAATTATATTAGGATACACATAGAATTTTCTATAGCAACAAATCTTGTATTCTATCTGTAAATATTTTGACTGAAATTTGTCATTAGTGCCATTCACAATAGTACCATAAAAGTGGTCTAATTCGACAGCATTCAAGGAAGCGATTATACCACTTTAATGAAGTAAGCTCATACTCCCTTTTATAGAATTAAAGTGACGAACTTTTCTGCTGCTTTTAAATTTAAAGTTTTGATATTCTGTGGTCAAACTTTTGAGCAGAGAATTGACGAATCGAAGGCACCTACATTATTAGGCCAGCGTTCTTGTCAAAAGTTGTTATTTATTTCACAAACTGAATTAATTAGTTGCATTGTTCCACCTTGTTTATATCATGTTCAGACCGACACTTAATCAGACGATTTCGGCTGTTGAATGGATTATCCCACTAATCTTAAAAATGTATCAAGATTTCGCCATACAAAAATGACAGTTCCAATATCACTTCATTGAAATGGTTTGAAACTGATCCACGCCAGATCTCTCTGTGCGACTCTGATTTTGCGCCATCTACTTGTCAGCATTGGAAATCTGTTACATTATCACAGCTGATTTAGACACTACAAAAGGAAAAAATGTAAACAAACAAATTTTTTTTAAAGCAATGAATCTAATTTCACCTGAAAATTGACTTAAAAAATGAAAAAATGCATCCACTATTTCTATTATATGGAAAATATTTGAAAAAAGACGGCTTTTATTTCAAAATACTATATGACAGTCTTTTCTTTTGATAAATATTAAGCGATGTGAGTTCTTGAATGACAATAACAGCTGTTTTTTGATCTTTCTAACGGCAGTGAGAACACTGTTGGGTTATGAAATGCTTAAATGTAATCTAATCTTTTAAATTTTCGGTCTGAACATGGTATTAGGGAAATATAAAGAATCATTTTACCGTATTTAAGAACCCGCCTAATTAGCATTATCCTTCTAGATATGTACTCTATATATACATGAGTATACATATACATATATAATATTTACAACCGCATAATATAACCCTTGACATAACTAAATACACTCATATACATACATATGTATGTACATTTTCACATAGGAAATTGAAAATTGCCCACATTCGTACACTAGGAAATGTACATGGTATGTATGTGCTTCTGTAAATGTATGTATATATTGTTTGCACTTACTTATATACATGTGTATAGGAGACATGTACAAACATTACTAAATCTATAATGCTAATGCTAGGATATTGCAATGAAAAGCTTCGCTTTGGCAACGAACTCAATTCACAAACTGAATTTATTAGTTGTATTTGGCTGGTAGCCTGTTTGCTCTTGATTGTGTAATCATACTGTCCTAGTTGCCTTGCACATTGAAATTGAGCTTTGAACTATAGTAAAGCTAGTAAGTTTTTATTTGTATATGTGCCCAACGAATCCACAAATGGCTTTTATGCACGCATTAGCGTGAAGCCTTTGGTAAGAGTTCGAAAGAGGAAGAGTTGAAAGCAATATGGCGAGCCTTGAAAGAAAAAACAAGGAGAGGGTTAGCTACCATGGTTGAAGAATTGGAGACGGAGGCGGAATTTACATAAGTATGTATATAGTATATACTTATATGTATATATTTAGAGTATAAAAGAATATAATATATAATATATATATATAATATATTATATATATAATATATAGGGTGTTTTTTTGAACTATTAATTTTTTAAATCCCGTCATGTAATTTTGACAGATTCGTTTTGAAATATTGTGCATTCATTCACAAATTTTTAGCAACTAAGCTGCTTTATTCCTGCTTTTCTCCAAGTAGCTATGTACATAGCATATGATTACAATAAGAACTCTATACTTTAAAAGTCTCTCGTTTCAAAAATTTGTTGTAAACATATGTATTTACATACACCTGGTTTAATGACCGCTGCATTCACACTCCTCTCAGCTATTCACAAATATCTGAAGTTCAGCTACCCAAACGTCTCGTGTTGTCTTAATCAATTTATGCCGCACAATTCTGCCTGAGTATAAGAAAAGCATACAAACAAAGAATTCTTATTTGCCTTACGATTTAAGAGTTTTATTGATTTCATTTCTGTGAAGTCTTTTTTTTTTAATATTTTAAGCTTTATCAATAAAATTGTATGTATGTGTGCGTATAAAGCCTTAAAACCAAGTGGCGGGCGATTTCAAACAGAATACATTTCCTGATGATAACAACAATAAAAATCAATTTAATATGCAAATGAAAAGAACAATAAAATTTTAGGCCTTACTACTATGTGGCTACTAAAAGCTTAGTCAGGAAGCATTCTCTTGTTTAACAAACAATGAATGTTAATATACGTAATATTTAATAAAGCCACCGCCCGTTGGACTTAAACATTTGCTGTATTTGCTTAATAGTGTTGACCGAAAATTCATTCATAAAAATGTTTGTTAACTAACAGTTGTTTGTATGTCCATATGTACTATACAATATGCGCTGCAAATTAGCATACCATTTTTTATTGTTGTAGTACCATGAATTTGTCCACATTGTTCAAAATAACTCTATTAGCAGGCAACCTGTGTATGTGCGAGTATATGTACATATGTATACTTAGATATAGTATATGCCGACAGCCTGTTGCACTGATAAATTACAAGAAAAACTGTGAATAATCTACCGAAAATGATTGCCCATAGAAAGGCATTAATTTTAAATAAAAGAAAAAATAATAATAAAGAAACCACAATAAAATACACCGGAAGTCGATTGAGGCACAATGTGTGTTATATTGAACGGAGATGGAATGACGGCGTATATGCATTGCGCATGCCTTTAATGATAAAAAATACAGTTAAGAACGCAAAGCAAAGTGCGCGTAGAAACCACGCCTGCAACAGTGAAGATAAAAACACAAAGAGTGTGCGGCAAGTGCCAAGTGCAATGCGTTGAATGTGATAAAACTGAACTAAGAAGAAGAACAGAACATTAACTTCGGCAGCACCGAGGCTATAATACCCTTCATGTTCATTTTTTGCTGCAAAAAAGGGTATAAAATACGAGGGCTGTCCGATAAATAAAAAAGATTTTCTTTCAAGAACTTGATTAAAATCGATCAGTTTGTATGGGAGCTATATACTATAGTTATACGATCTAAATTTGGTTTACTGAGAAGCGAGAGTGTTGTCTTGAATAACAAACTCTGTCAAATTTTGTCAAGATATTTTTTGAAATAAAAAAGTACTACAAAGTACTTGAGTGTGATCGATCACTTTGTATGGCAGTTGTAAGCTTTGTATCCAATTTGAAAAAATTCTTAAAGTATTATGTGAAAAAATTGAGAATAATATCTTCACTAATACTTCGTGTATAGAAGGACAGGGCTAAATCAACTCAGTTCATCACGGTGATCATTTATATACCTATAGACTTATATACTACTAGTGGAACCGGTCACGCGTTGCCGTAGTATACATTTCATATTATTATTCATATAATAAACTATTCAATAGATCAAAATTTTTATTTACTAATATAGGCGAAAACGTTTTTTCGGTATAAGAATCCAAGGGATTGTACTTGAGGTTTAATTTTGAATATGTTCATAGAAATAAATTTCATTGAAAAAATAACGAATTTAAGGCTGCCTTCTCAATGTCTGGTTACCAGCCTCTCTGTCCAGTTAATATAATTGTGCGCTTAATAGATTGTACTTAAGGGGTCAATAGGGTAATCTTTTCTAAATTGTTTTTTTTTTTTCATTTTCTGTTCCCTTATACCCTTGGAATTAATGTAGAAATCCACTTTACCATTGGAAGGTTTCGAAAAAGGCCCAAAAATAATAATACCGTTCGATGTTTAGAGCACTCGGAGTGTCTCACCTCAAACTTTAAACGCGTTTTTCTCAAGACGTACTTTTTTAAACTGGCGGACATATGTATGGAATTCCGGTCGAACTACGCAACAGATTTGCTCAATTTTTTTTTAAAAATGTTCACAAAATGCCTGACGTTAAAACGTTAATTACTTTTTTATTTACCAACATTTTTTCGTGATTCTAGTAGAGACGATAACCATTCACTTAAGAATATATTGGGTGTTTGTGTTTCAGATGATCCAAACATGAGAAATCGTGTCCGCCAGTGAAAAAACGCAGCTCATTCACCCAACCATTTCTTCGACAGATGTCATCAAAAAATTCCGAAAAATTGTGTTTATGTACACCACGATATACTTCAAGATATGTGAAAATAGTTTTATTGTTGAATAAAAATTTCTATGAAAAAAAGTCAAAAAATAGGTCAGATTACCCTACTGATCCCTTAATAAACATCAACCAATTGTGGGACCGACCAATGTGCATGGTTAAGGAAGATGTTTGCTTTTTAGAGCTTTCACTAGATTTTTTATTTATGAATTGTTTTTACTATCCTATCTTCTAAGTTGGTTCAAACCCGACATGGTGTGCTAAATTTTATTAAAATCGGTTCAGTAATTTAGGTTTTCATCGCGGTCAAAAAGCGTGACACGTAATTTTTATATATAAAGATATAGCAAATATATATTTGATGTATTGACTTAATGTAGAAAACGTCAACCACTGGATCGGGATTCATTATACATTATTGCTTAGGATATGAGGTTTGGACTAGGGTTCTAAAACCAATTGCATTCATATTCGGTGCTATAGCAAATAAGCAACAACACGGTTTAAAGTCAGCAGACAACACACATTTTCGGCATTAATATATTTTTGTATTCAGTTATCTTACACATTATAAGACTTACAAGCTGTAAAGCC